>NC_057805.1:212235663-212462968 GCF_018294505.1 Triticum aestivum
CGGCGTACGGGCGACGAGGGCGCCACGTGTCGCGTGCCGGTTGGCTGCGGGCGGCGGCGGCTTTCGTCCGGCGCCAGGCGGACGTGTCCGGCGCCAGGCGGACGTGTCCGGCGCGTGGAGGGAGCGGTGGCTAGGGTTTGGACCCGGAATTTTGGACGGGGAGGGTGTTATATACGCATAGGGAGGTAGGAGACTCCTAATGGAGTGCGGTTTTCGCCCACACGATCGTGATCGAACGACCGAGAGCATGGAGGTGACTTAGAGGGGTTATTAGGCTGTTTGGAGGGGGTTTTTGCTACAACACACAAAAGGACTTTGCGGTTACCCGATTAACCGTTGGAGTATCAAACGACCTCCAATGGAACGAAACTTGACAGGTGGTCTACCGGTTGTATACCAAGGCCACTTGGCAAGACTCGGTCCATTCCGAGAACGTTCAACACCCACTCACGAAAAGAAACAAGAGGGGTGCGCCGGTGCAGGTGGGAGTGTCGGATTGCAAAACGGACAACGGGGAAAATGCTCGGACGCAAGAGACGAACACGTATGCAAATGAGATGCACATGATGACATGATATGAGATGCATGAAATGAACAAAATGCAAAACGAAACACAAAAACCCAACCACGGAGGGAATATCATAACACATAGCCGAAAATGGCAAGAGTTGGAGTTACAAATATGGAAAGTTACATCCGGGGTGTTACACTCTCCATGTACACGAGCCCTGGTCGCACGTATGTGTGAGTATGCATTCGAGACCCTACCCGTATGTACGTACGTGGCCGTATTTTTTGGCATCTGGTTGTACGTACGTGTACACAGTTTAGAAGGGACTGCCTGAACTGCTACGTTAGGGGCATGCCGAGTCTTCCTCTGCCTCCAACTCGATGTCGTCTACTACTACATGTGCCGCTGCTTGCTCGTCCATGGTTCATCGTTGCAGTGAGACTGATCAACCAGTATGTACGTACATGTTCGCGACAACGCTACGTACGCTTCGACCGGGTGGGTCCCAGCTGTCAGGGAGGATAAGGATGCACTTCCTAACGATACATACGTGGGAGACGAATCCAGATACGCAAGGAGGATGGTGACTCCCACCCCTCTCCTCTCCACCTCTGGCGACTCCGATGGCGATTCTAGGGTTTAACCCTACGATCTCCACCTGGCGAACCCAATGGATGGCCTCCTCCATTGGGACTTTTCGCCCGGCCTTAAGGTCGAGGCACAGGTGCGTACACGGTTTGGATCTACGGTCCACTTCGTCCCCAACTCCGGCTCCAAGGAATTCTTCCTTGAAGTTTCCTTCTCCTCGGCCTCTTTTCCCCTCTCGGTGGATTCGGTTGGTTTGGCTCTTCAGTCATGTATTGGAGGGCTTAGTGATGGTTTCAACGTTGTTCGTTTGGGGGATCGTCATTTCCAGTTCTCGGTGGCATCAAATCGAGTGGGACATTTTATCTTTGGTCTACGGGACCGTATTTGGCCGGACTTTATTTGTCATTTTCATCTGCATCGCGGTATGGACAATCGCCCCCGGATTCAATCATGGCATGCGGACTCTGAGCTGACTGGTTTGGCTTCTTCACCTGGTCCGGCGATCAAATCTAAATGGTTATCTTCTCAACATAATGTGCCTATGGATCCTGCATCTATCCCAGTGTTTCAGAATTTGGGTTTGATCCTGCCGCCGACGGACTTGCATTCCGGCGAGCCTCCGGCTGTGATCTCTTTTGGTAGTTTTCGGGCTCCGGTTTCTCCGGATTTTTTTGGATTGGGTCCTTATCCCTACCTATCTCCTCCGATATTCCGGCCAAGTTGCCTTCTTTTCGAGGTGGGTTGTTTGATTTGGGATCATGGGAGTCCATCCCGGATGATACTCTTTAGTCCATCTTGGATGGATGGCAGGCTGGTTATGATAATGACAGTGTTAAGCAAATGGTACAAATCTCATCAGTTCCAACCAAAGATTATATATACAAACGGCTTAAGCATTGTTCTACATGTGATCGGCTTGGTCATGTCGCTGACAATTGCACTGGGTACTTTTATCAGAGTTGTGGGGATGTTTCTGGGCATGGCTCCTGTTTTTCTTCATGTAGAAACTCCAATCAACATGTGCCATGCAAGGTGGGCCCGGACCCTTTAGGCCATCCATGCAATGCCTGCTCTGCAATTGATCACATGACTCGGCTTTGCCCTGGGCTTCATCGTTGCACGTTTTTCCACCGTCTGGGTCATGCGGCCCGTAAGCCCAAATCTTGCAAATTTTTACCTCATTTGGTTTGGGCACAAAAATCCTTACCAGTAACAAAATCTGAGAGGATCTTGCCTCGGGTTGAGTTGGGTGTGTCTGTGTTTGGAAATTCTATGGTTGTTGGTATGGCCCGTGTTGTGAGGGATACGCGTGCCCATTGGATTTGGAAACAGAAACAGAAAATCCCACGCTCCTCAAAAGTGGCCACCGCCCATTGCTTGACGATACGCCTCCCCGGTCAGGGTGTAGTCACTTCAGCCTGCCAAAAACCCCAATCGAGTGAGCCGGCGTCCTCGAGCTCACCACCCCCACCTTCATTGCCCCCGCTCCCATCGCCTTCTCTCTGTCCATCATCGGCGATTCCCCTTTCGGCGGCTTCCAAACCTCCGGCAACTCTAGCTATGGCGAACTTCCCAGTGCGCCCGTTCGCCTTCGCTCCGGTTGGATCGACCTTTGACCGTGGCCCTGCTCATCGCGTCCAGCGCCATGTCATGGTGGTAGATGATCCGCCCCTCAACCATGACAGGTATGCTATTGTTTCAGTCCATCCTCCAGTCCCTGATCATCAAAAGGAGCTCTGGCTGGCCGAGGTCTGTCGCATTATCACTGGGGATCTAGAGTATGATTTGGTGGATGATTTTATTTACCCGCTGGGAATTGGTTGTGTGGTTTTTGCGGATATGGAGAGTCGGGATGCTGCCATTAGGGAGGGAGCTCACGCTCTGACTGAGGATTCTACTTTCTCTTTAGTACCTCATGATGAATGTCTCAATATGCGCATGCCTGCTTTTGAATATGAGGTTTGGGTTATGTTTCTAGCTTTCCCAATGGACTACCAGACTGAGCACTATATTCATAAGGCCGTTTCTAATTTTGGAAAGCTCCTTGTCTGGCCACGCCCGGGTCACAACAAAGCTAGAGTTCTGGTTAAGTGTCATATCAAAGATGTTGCTGAAGTGCCGCACAGTCTGTTGGTTACCAGGGTTGGTTTGTTGCCAGGGCTTGCTCGATCTTGGTCTGTACCTGTGTATGTTTTGAATGGCAGAAATACTATTCCCGGCTTAGTTGGTAACGAAAATGTTCCTCCTCTTCTGAATGCGTCACCCCACCCATGAGCTTCCCTATTACACTCTGATGCAGCAGGCAAGAATTGATGAGATGGCTGCTCAAGAGGCTCTGAATGAAGTGGCATGGAACGCCCCGGATCCTGCCCAGGTGCACATTCAGGAAAATGGTTGGCCTATGTGGCCCGTGGTTCCTCCGCCATACACAGGGTTCAGTTTTAGAACTTTCTTCCAGTACGACGGGCCATCCCTGATGGATGGTGTGGACCCAGAAAACAATGTTCAGGACAACCTGTCGGATATTTGGTCTTCTGACTCAGAGTTTCAGGCAGTGGAAGCATTGGCTGATGGCTTTGTGCTTGGGAATCCTACGGCACGACTTGCGTTTGTCAGAGCAGGAGGATATTCAGTTAACTTCTTTGTGGCAGTCGATCATGAGTTGTTACTTTGGATGGGAGGGATGCTCAAACGCATATATACGCCGGCCCTCACCTTTCAGCCATCTGAGGCTGTTATGTTACCCCTTAATCCATTCAAGTTTCTACAGAACCAATTGAATGTTGCTGTGATTGCCTGGCTTGAAGGCATAGTCCCAGAGCGTGATGTTATGTCAGAGGTGTTCAATTCAATCTTTCATTTGGGGGCTGCCATCATACCATCGTCTCTGCTGCAGGAGTCTGTTGAGTGCAGGTCTGAAGCGATTGATACTGATTGGGAGAGGGCGGCTTGCTCTCCTAGCCTCAAGGCGATCTCACGACTTGCTTCTCAAGATACAGGGTTACAGTCAGTGCCCCTGTCTGATCAAGAGACTGCTCTTCAGGTGATTGCTTCTACTTCTCTTTATAATGCTCCCCAGTCCCGCAATGTGCTAGTGCCTCTTGACACAACCACTGTCAGAAGAAGCACTCGATCTAATAAGTATGATGGTTTCAAGATCAATCACGTCTCTGACACCAAGCGCTCTAAGTCACAGGTGAAACCACGCGAGACTTCTTTTATCACAGCTGTTTCTTTGGCTGCTGCCCCCGTGCAGGTTCGGTCTGATGCTTGTCCCCCTCCTATGACGATTGAAGATCTTCAACAGATGGGCAGACGCTGCGGGATTGCGCAGGATGTTCTCTCTCCCGAGAAGCTGCTGGTTGATCAGCGCTCGTCCACTGGAGCTGGAGACTGAATTTTCGCTTGTTCATGAGTAAGTCGTGGAATGTTCTGTCGTGGAACATCAGGGGCATCAACTCTGATGCTAAAACCTTGGCTCTTAGGAACGCTATTGATACTAGTGGATGTTCTGTGCTATGTATCCAGGAAACAAAGCGTGACTCTTTTGATCTGGCGTTTATTAAAACTTTCTGCCCTAAGCGTTTTGATAAATTTGTGTTTGCCCCATCAGTGGGTGCTTCTGGTGGTCTTATTATCATATGGAATAGCTCTGTGTTTGTGGGCACGCCTTGGTATGTTGACTCGTTTGCTGTGGGTGTCTCTTTTGTTGCTACTCAGTCTAGTGATTCTTGGAAATTGATCAATGTCTATGGTCCATGCTCTGGTCAGCGTCGGGTGGATTTTACTAACTGGTTATTTGACCTAAATATACCTGATGATGAAAATTGGTTGATCCTTGGAGATTTCAACTTTATTCGATCCACGAATAATAGAAACAAACCTGGGGGTGACGCTGCGGACATGTTGTTATTTAACGAAATCATTCGAGCGCAGTCTCTGATGGAGCTACCTGTGAAGGGCAGAACATATACCTGGAGTAATATGCAAGATGACCCTCTGCTCGAACAGCTCGATTGGTTCTTTCCGTCCTCTTGTTGGACTACCTCTTTCCCAAACACGATGGTCTTGCCATTGGGGAAACCGTTGTCTGATCATATTCCGTGTGTGGTTACAATTGAATCAACTATCCCCAAGTCCAAACTCTTCCGCTTTGAGAATTTTTGGGTTAACCATTCTGGGTTTATGGATACGGTTGCCGCCTCTTGGTCCAAGGCATGCCATGCCCCGAACGCTGCTGCCCGTATTTGTAAAAAACTGAAAACTCTGAGATATGATCTCAAGAGATGGAGCAGAGATATCTCAAAACTGAAAATCTTGATCCAGAACAGTAATGAATCTTTAGCTAGGATGGATAATCTCGAGGACAAAAGAACTCTATTTATCCAGGAGTCAAACTTTCGGAAGATTTTGAAATCTCACTTGCAGACATTGCTACAGTTTCAGAACGAGTACTGGAGGAAAAGATGCACGATCAGGTACTTCAGATTTGCGGATGAAAACACCAAGCTCTTTCAATCTCTGGCCACTGAGAGATATAGACATAACTCTATCGCCACGCTTCGTGATGGTGCTGTGGAAATCCATGACCACGTTGGCAAGGAAGGGGTGTTGTTCAAAACCTATAAGGATCGTTTGGGTTCTTCTAAACCCACTAACATGCGTTTTGATCTTTCTAGAATCATCCGTCGGATCGAGGGACTGGATCAATTGTCGGCACCTTTTTCCAATGAAGAGATTGATACTGTTATTAAGGAAATGCCGAGTGACCGGGCTCCGGGTCCTGATGGTTTTAACGATTGTTTCCTTAAGAGCTGCTGGCAGATCATCAAGTCGGACTTCTATGAGCTGTGCCATGCCTTTCATGCTGGAGGACTAGATATCACCAGCATTAGTGAGGGGTAGATCACCTTGATCCCTAAGAACTCTTCTCCAGAAACTGCAAATGATTATAGACCGATTACCTTACTGAATTGTTGTCTAAAAATCATCACAAAGATCTTGGCTAACCGGCTACAGAAAGTCATCCTCAAAATCATCAACAAAAACCAGTACGGTTTCATCAAAGGGAGGACAATCCAAGATTGCCTGGCGTGGTTATTTGAATATATCCATCAATGCCATACCTCAGCGAGGGAAATCATCCTCCTCAAGTTAGACTTTGCCAAGGCCTTTGACACTATTGAGCACACCCCCATGGTGGAGATCATGAAGCACATGGGTTTTGATGACAAATGGCTTGGATGGATGAAAACGATCTTTGGCTCGGGGGTTTCTTCTGTACTCCTTAATGGAGTTCCTGGTCGGAAATTCAACTGTAAATGTGGTGTGCGACAGGGGGACCCTCTCTCACCGTTGATGTTCGTCCTTGCGGCGGACCTTCTCCAAGTAGCAGTTAACGATGCTTTTGCTCGAGGACTAGTTGAGCTTCCTCTCCCTCGTGACAGGGCGGGTGACTTCCCAGTTGTCCAATACGCTGACGACATGATTTTGGTTATGCAGGCATGTCCCGAGCAGGCTGCCCGTATGAAAACTATCTTGGAGGATTATGCTATTTCGATTGGGCTGAAGATCAATTTTCAGAAATCAACTCTTATACCCATTAACATTGATCACCGACGTGCTTGTGAACTGGCTGGGGTTTTTGGTTGTTCTGTTGGTTCCATGCCCTTCACCTACCTCGGCCTGCCAATGGGCACGACGAGGCCAAGTGTTCTCGATCTTATGCCGCTAGTAAATGCAGTTGAGAGGAAGACGTCCACTGCGTTGTCACTGATGTCATCCGGGGCCAAACTGACCTTAGTCAATTCTGTTGTGACTTCCATGCTGATATATGCAATGTGTACAATCAAATTGCACCCAAAGGTGATCGAGCATCTGGACAAACTGCGTAGATATTGCCTTTGGGCAAAAAACTCTGATGATGGGGTCAAGAATAACTCTCTTGCGGCCTGGGAACTTGTTTGCCGCCCAAAACGCTGCGGAGGCCTTGGTGTTATTGATATAAAAAAAAGAATGTTGCCCTTCTCCTAAAACATCTATTCAAATTCTATAATCATGAAGATGTACCCTGGGTGGAGCTTGTTTGGGATGCCTATTACAGAAACAGAATACCACATGCAACTGAGGCAGTGGGCTCTTTCTGGTGGAAGGACGTGATGCATCTCAGTGGGATCTTTCGAGGAATCACCAAAGTCACCCCGGGGGATGGCTCTAGCGCTTTATTCTGGAAAGATGTTTGGTCTGATAATACTCAGGATTCCCCACTCATGGACATATACCCACGGGCTTTTTCATTTTCCTTGAATGAAGACGACTCCATTGCTAAGGTTCTTACTGCAACTGACCCATCCATGATCTTTAGTCTACCTCTCTCGATCCAGGAGAGGGAGGAAATCAAAGAGATCCAGGAGGGGTTGACACAAAATCGGGTGGCCAACGACCGCTGTGACATCTGGGAATGCACGCTCGGGCGTTTCTCGTCCAAAAAATTCTATAACCATTGCTACAAACAGGTTGTGGCAGATGAGGCGTTCGGATGGCTCTGGAAAGCCAAAAGCCCGATCAAATTCAAGATGTTTGGGTGGCTACTCCTAGTTGATCGTCTGAATACCAGGAATATGCTCAAACGCAGACATTTTGCTGTCGCGGGGGGCAACTACGCATGCATGTTCTGTCAAAACCCTCCAGAGGAAACTGTGGAACATCTGTTCTTCAATTGCCCCTTTAGCCAACGCTGCTGGGATAAAGTTGGATTGGCATGGCCGACATATGACAACAGATTGGTTCTACTGCGTGGGGGTAGGGATAACTGGAGGCAACCTCTTTTCATGGATATATTTCTTTTGGCTGCTTGGAGTCTATGGATGGAGAGAAACAACCAACACTTTAGAGGGATTCAGCATTCTTTCGGAGCATGGCTGGCTAGATTCAAGCATCTCTTGGAGCTGCTAACACATAACTGCAGAGAGGAACTTCGCCCCTTCCTGTCTAATTACATTGTAAATTTGGGTTACTAGGGCTGTGGATAGCTTGCATGGCCGGGGGGCCACAAAAACCCTTTGTAACACATATGTAATTGTTCCTTTGTGAGTAATACAAAGTCAGTGGGAGCCTCTCCCACTGTCATTCACCCTAAAAAAAGGATGCACTTCCTTGCGTACGGAGATATAACTGGTGGGTCCCGGCTGTCAGGTGGAGGAATCATTTTTATTTTGCGAGTAATAAGGAGGCACTTCCTTGGTTTCGAAGATGTACCTGGTGGGTCCAGCTGTCAGCCTCACAGCCTAAAGTCCACTTCCGATGGCTGTCATTCATTGACCTTGTTGACCACGAGGCGCCGAGAGTATCCAGGCGGTGGACGACGGTGAGGTCTAGGAAGAGAACGGCAAGGAGCCAGAAAAGACGAGGCGGGTGGATGCCCACGTAGAGGGGAGTATGAGGGTTCACTGGTTCGGCTGCGGCATAAGTCCACCGTCGCCGGAGAATAACAGGGGGTGTGGGTGAGTAGTGGGAAGGTCTGGCCAGTCTAGTATGGTCGGTCCGTGAGGCCTACGCGGTTGCACAGCCGGCCACGAGAGACTGGAGCAGGCGGTACGGCGGGCCCAGTTTGGGCGGCTGGAGCAAGAAGACCTGAGGTTGAAGACGCAGCACGACCATTGATTTAACATCCAACGGTCAGTGCTTCTAGAATCGTTTTGACTAAGTTGACAAAGCCCGTACGCGTCAACTTAGTTGGCCCACAAGTCAGCCTCCAAATCTGGTGGGTCCTAGCTAGTAGGGGGAATCATTTTTTTGCTCATAATAAGGTGGCACTTCCTTGCGTGCGAAGATGTTTTATGGGTTTTTTAATTTCTTCTTTTTCGAGTTAGAATAAAAAGGAAACAATTTAGCATATTTGGTACAATCTATATTTTTGCGAAATGGATCATAATAAAGCTGGTGGGTCCTAGCTGCCACGGAGAGGTAACTTTTTTCCACGTAATAAAGGAAACACTTCCCTGCGTGTGAAGATGTAGCTGGTGGCTCAAACCTGTCAGGGGGAGAAATCAGTGGTTTTCGCATAATAAGGAGGGACTTGCTCGCGTGCGGCCATGGGCCATGCGGGTCCCTACTGTCAGCCACTCCACGTTCATGCCTCTTCCGATGGCTGTCGTTTGTTGACAAAGTTGACCACGCCGCACCGAGGGAACCAACCCGGTGGACGATGGCAAGGCCTAGGAAGGGAACAACCCGGAGCCGGCGAAGACACAGCAGTGGATGCCCATGCTGTGTGAGGCTGTCGTCGCCGGAGAATAATAGGAGGTGTTGGTGAGTAGAGGAATGGCCTGGACGGCGATGGGAGTAGGGTGGGACAGTGAGGCCTACGCGGCAGCACAGCTGGCCACGGGAGGCGGTAGCAGGCGGTACCGCCAGCGGTGGTTTGGGCGGCTGAAGCATGAATATTTGAGATTGAAGAAGCACCACATCCGTTAGATGGACATCCAACGGCCACTGCTAAAAGAATCATGTGTTGACTATAAGTTCACAAAGTCTTGCGTACGCGTCAACTTAGTAGGCCCACAAGTGACTATCACATCTATGGCAGAGAACATATAGCCCAGTTCTGATTTGTTATAATGTACATCCCATTTTTTTAATTCTAATGGAATTTACTCAGCCCATTTACTGTTTGTTAATATTACAACCCATTTCTAGCCAGGACTTTGTTAATAATTTCAGACAACCGCTCAAAAAAATTCAACAAAATTTCCAACATTTTGATGGGATCTGAAATATTTTTTAACCCGAAATTTAGAGTCAGATTAAATATAATTTCAAATTAAATTTGTATTAGGTAAAAATCCAACGAAATTTTGTGAGCGCAACAAGTAACGAAATTAAAAAATGTACCTTTTTTAGAAGAATAAAAAATGTACCTGTTCGGTGCGTTTTTTATATTTACACCGAATTTTTTAATTACAGCCCATTTATTATTTCTTAAGGCCTTATCGGTGGAAACGACACCTATGGGATCACTGGGATCCCTTCTACGGTTGGCGGACGCGGGGTTGTGCAAAGAGCAGGTCCAGAAGCCAGCACAAGGATCATTTACCCAGGTTCGGGCCGCGAGGATTCATAAAACCCTAGTCCTGCTTTCTTGTATGTATTCGAGTGTTCTTGAGTTATTGAACTAGCTACCGTGTGTCCCTAGTCCAAAAGATCCGAATCCTTCTCCTGGTAGCCTCGGGCCTCCTTTTATAGACAAAAGGGGTTGCCACAGTGGCACACAGGAGGTGGAAAGGTGTACAGTGGATGAGTCTATCCTCTGGCACCGTCGGACAAACGCATTTAATGCGCTACCGACATCCCCCTCTTGCTTTATGGGAGACGGCAAGGAAGCTCGTCCCAGCTGTCGCCGCCTCGCCTGGCTACGACGTGCGTCCGAGCTGACGAGGCGTTGTAGCGCCGCGTTGGCTGGCTGCTAGGCTGGCGCGATGGTGGAGTCTTCACGAAGATCTGCATGCCACCACGCAGGTGCTAGTTGAGTCGGTGTAGAGGCCGTACGCTGCCACGCAGGTGCCTGCCCAGCTGGTTGAGCTAGCAGCAGCATGGGAGCGGCGATGTAGTCTTGGCAGACGTGGGCCTGGCCGCGGCCCCATAAGTGTCCTCGGCAAGGGCCTTGCCGGGGCCTCGGCAAGGGTCTTGCCGCGGTACCGTGGTCGTCCCCAACAAGGGTCTTGCCGGGGTTCTCGTGGATCGCCTCGGCAAGGATCTCGCCGAGGGTCGTCGTCTTCTGGTCCTCATCTGATTTTATGTGTTTATGATCTTGACGAAGACCTGCATGCCACCATAGAGGCGCCTCCCGTGCCTTGGTTCCAATGTGGTTGGTTGGTGGTGTTGGAACCCGCGGGCTCAAGGGTGGCTTGCTCTGCTGGCGTCGGGCAAGTTGCCCCGGCAAGGCTCTTGCTAGGGCCGCGGAGGCCGCCCTGGCAAGGTCTTGCCGGGGGAGTCCACCTCGCCCCCTTGCTCTTCGTGTCTCTTGGTCTTGGCGTTGCTTTGGTTGCCTTGTGCTCCGGCTTCCCTCCTTTGCCCTGCTTGGTGTGGCCATGGGCGCGGCTCCGACTGCCCGTGCATAAGTAAAGGGGTAAAAAGGAGAGACCCTACTTTTGTACACCGACGAAGCCCCGGGGCCTGGGCCACACATAAGCGCGACACGTTGTTGGGCCAGGCCCAGAACGGTGCGCAGGCAGGCGGGGCGGATTTTTACCGCGGTAACTTTTTCGCTCGCTTGCGCTTCCCCACGACCCGCGTTGAATGCGCATCGTGGAGGGTCGTGCGTGACGTGGGGGTCAGGCGTGGGGCGGTGCGCATGCATGTGTCATGTCACAGTAAAGAGGCGGCTCGCGCCTTCCCCATAAAAAGAAGAAAACATAGAGGCGCGGCTCATTTACTGAGCGGACTCAGGTCGCGGTCTTCAAGGCGTCCGCGCCCCATGATCACGGGGTGGGGAGCGGTCGCCTCACCCGTCCCCTCAATCTTTGCTTGCTCGCCACGTGTTCCCCATACCTTCAAGGTGGCAGGCGGTGGAGGCGGGAAACCGGGCCGTCGCTGATTGGAGCAGCGGGTCGGCCCCGATTCCCTGCGCCCCCGACGGCCGGATTGGTTGAGTGGGGCGGCCGAGCCCCGATCCCGCCCCTTTATAAAAGGGGGGAGGGGGATGGCACCCCCATATTCTATCATCATCCATCTCCTTCCACCTCGTCTCCTTCCTTCCATCTGCCATGGCGAGAGGAGGCGCTGGCCCTTCGACGGTGGCAGCGAGGGTCTCTGCTCGACAGCGCGTCCCTCCTGCCCAAGAGCTCGCGGCGGCGGAGCCGGACACGAGAGGAAGGGGGAGGGGGCGAGGCCGAGGTCGCCGTGGCGCTCGGGGAAGAGGGGGACGGGGCGGCTCACCGGCCTTGCCTCCGCCGGCGATGCCTCCCCCAAGGGAGGGCCACGTCGGGGACCAGCCCCGTGAGTTCTTCATGAGGCCGCGCTGGCCACCGCGTCGTCGTCTTCGTCTCCCCACCCCATTCGCTCGGGAGACGGAGCTCGACCCTCCACAGACCCTCAGGTTGCATATGAGGGGCTGCGGGAATGGAGGCACGCGGGTCGACGTGGACTTTCCTGCTCCTCACGTCATGTATCTTCGTCATGGATGGAAGACTTTCGCTCGCATCCACAGCCTGACGGCGGGGCTCGTTCTCTATTTCAAATTAATGGAGAACGGCCTGCACTCCGTCAAGGTCTTTGGAGATCTTGGAACTCGCCTAAAGTGCTATGTGGAGAGCTCCTCCGATGACGAAAACTCTTCCTCAAGCGGGAGTGACGAGCAGGACAGTGACATCGACGACGAGGGTAGCGGGCGGGAGGATGACGGGTCCGACTAGGCGTCGGGCACAGTGTTCCTGGGCGATGCCGGCAGCACCGTCATTTGCATCGCTAGCTCCTTGAACTTCTCGGGGTCGTTGCCTTGGGCGGCTGGCGTTAGAGGGATGGGGAAGACAAAGAAGGCGGGCGGCGGGGCATCAATTTGGAGTACGCGGGCACCGGCGCCTTCATCGCATATTAGCGGGCCGCTGCCTCGTCTTCTAGCTCTTCCTCTGGCACCGTCATCATCGGCCTCCCTCCGGACGATCGCCGAGTTGTTCTCTTGGCGCCTTCTACTGCTCGTACCTCACCTAGGCACTCTTTTTTCCCTTCTGCCATCTTGTTCCATTTCCTGAGGAGAGGGACAAGAAAGGGATTACAGGCATCTTATCTGTTTTTAGTTTGTAAGCCTGCGGGCACTTGTTAAATTTAGAACTTGTAATCCCCTTACTCATGTTTTTCATTCCGTATGAACTATACCTGTATGGAATGTTTTTAATGAAAAAGGGTGCTTGCCGGGTTCTTTGTGTGTGAGCGAGGCCCACGCCAAGGAGTGAATCATTGCTATTTTTAAGATAAACATTGTCGCCCGGCAACAGGCCTTTCCGTCCCTTTACTTCACCCGGCCATTCTCACGCTCTTGGCGGAGGCAGGGGCGAAGTAGAGTTAGGCCCTTCGTTTATTTCCTTGTCACCGCGACTACGACCCAGTTCCGACCCAGGGAATAGTTGGGTACAGGAAAAAAAGGGGGAGCACGGTGGCCTAGGAATAAAACGAGGTTTCATACGTCCCAACTCCATATGGAAATGCACAATAGGGGATAAAAGACTTATCTGGATCTACAGTCCCCGGCAGCCTTGGCTTGCCGTGGTTGGATCCTTGTGTCTGCAGCCCCCGGCAACCTTGGCTTGCCGGGGTCGAAGCGTCGGCTTGTTCTTTTTCTTCCAAATAGCTCAGCAGAAACATCCATGTGCCCTGCGAACCAAAGATGATGGAATGGTACAAAGAGACGCACACTCGACCTCTATGCTAGGGGTTAGTCGCCGCTAAGAACTATCAACCCTAACCTAGGGAGAGACTTAACCTAGCATGCATGCTAAAACTTAGGGCGCCAGCGCTTCATTTATTTATGCTCAGGGTCTGCGCCTGGCTTTGTACAGAGGGTTACATGCCTTGCCGGCAAGGCTTGTACAAAAGGTGGTTTGCCGGGGGGCGGAAACCGCGCCTTATGGGTAAAACTTGCGAAGATGTTCAATGTTCCAAGAGTTGCTCACTGGAATAGCATATTCGGTCTCCAGGCGGACTGCACGGGGCCTGGTGACTCTTATTACCCGGTAAGGGCCTTCCCACTTCGGCATCAACTTGTTGGAATTCTTGGCCAATTGAACGCGCCGAAGAACAAGGTCGCCTTCCTCAAAGCTTCGGGCATGAACCTTGCAGGTATGGTAGCGGCGCAAGGCTTGCTGGTAGCGCGCTGCTCTCACAGCCGCCTGAAGACGATCTTCCTCAAGGAGCGTTGCGTCATCTTGCCGCAATTGCTCTTGCTCAAGCTCGTCATAAGCGAGCATTCGAGGTGACCCGTATGTGAGTTCCTTGGGGAGAACTGCTTCTACCCCGTATACCAGGGCAAAGGGTGTTTGGCCGGTGGCTCGATTTGGCATCGTTCTGATCGACCAAAGAACCGCCGGCAACTCGTCAATCCAGCGCCTTCCGCTCTTGTACAGCCTGTCAAAAGTCTTTGTCCTCAGGCCTCGTAGTACTTCAGCATTTGCCCTCTCCGCCTGGCCGTTGCTCCGTGGGTGTGCCACGGAAGCGAAACAGACCTTGCTGCCGAGTTCTTGGATGTATTGCATGAAGGTGTGGCTTGTGAACTGCGTGCCGTTGTCAGTGATGACTCTGTTTGGCACACCAAAACGACAGACTAGCCCCTTGAAGAACTTGATGGCTGACTGCGCTGTCACTTTCCTCACTGCTTCCACCTTCGGCCACTTTGTGAACTTGTGGATTGCAACATACAAGTACTCAAAGCCCCCGACAGCGCGGGGGAAGGGGCCCAGTATGTCGAGCCCCCAGACTGAAAAAGGCCAGGAGAGAGGAATCATTAGAAGGGCTTGAGCTGGTTGATGAAGCTTCTTTGAATGGAACTGACACGCTTCACATTTGGTTACTAGTGTCATTGCATCCTGGAGGGCAGTGGGCCAGAAGAAACCTTGCCGGAATGCCTTGCCGATAAGGGCCCTTGACCCTATGTGGGAACCACATATGCCTCCGTGTACCTCTGCCAACAGCTCCAGTCCTTCCTCCCGGGGAATGCACTTCAATTTCACACCATTTGGTCTTTTCCTATGCAGAACATCGTCAACGAACTGATACATGGCAGACCGACGGGCTACTTTCTCCGCTTCTTCCTGCTCCTCAGGGAGTTCCCCTGTTTGGAGGCTCGACGGCAAGGACCAAGGGCATTTCCTCTGCCATGGGAGCGGCTGTCTCCGCGGCTAGGGTTTGATGCCCTGCCGAAGTCTGCGCCCCGTGGCAGGCTCGGCATCCACGGCAACACCCTTGCCGGCGGCTCCTGGGAGCTCGGCGGGAAAGTACTTGCCGGGGCCTGATTTCCTTCGCTTGTTCTGCTCTGTTGAGGGTTCAACGGATGGTTGAGTTAACCAAAGCAGAAAGGTACCTGGTTCCACAGGTAGTTTGAGGGCAGCGCGCTTCGACGGGTAATCGGCGATGTCGTTCTCCACTCGGGGAACGTGCTCCGCCTTTATTTCGTCAAAACACTCTTCCAGCTTCCTCACCTCATCCACGTAGGCCTCCATCAATGGGCTTTGATAATCTTTGTTGACTTTCTTGACGACAAGCTGCGAATCACCCCTGACGATGAGCTTCTTGATCCCGAGGTCTGCCGCGATCCTGAGACCGGCAAGCAACCCCTCGTATTCGGTTGTGTTGTTCGTTGACATCTCCCTGGAAAAGTGCATCTAGATTACATACTTGAGGTGCTCTCCGGTGGGTGCAACAAGCAGCACACCAGCACCGGCGCCTTGCAACGAGAAAGCCCCATCAAAGTACATAATCCAGTTGCGTCTTGCTTCCTTGCTAGGGAGAGTGGTCTCCTGGATCTCTTCGTCGGGTGTTGGGGTCCATTCTGCAATGAACTCCACCAAGACTCTGCTCTGGATCGTCGAAGTACTTTCAAACTTCAAACCAAAGCTCGACAGCTCCAAGGCCCACTCCACAATCCTCCCGGTTGCGTCTGGGTTATGCAATATCCTTTGCAATGGGAGGCGGGTGATGACGGTGATTTCGTGGGCTTGGAAGTACTGACGCAGCCTCCTCGATGCCATAAGGAGGCCGAAGAGCAATTTCTGCACACCGGAGTACCTTGACCTAGCCCCCTGCAAGAGGGATCTGACGAAGTAAACTGGGTGCTGCATCATTTTCTTCTTCTGCACCGCTCCATTTGGTTGCGCGGGCCCCGTCCTGATGGCGTCAGGCTCTGCCGGGGGCCTTGCCTTGCCGGCACTAGGCCCTACCGGGGGAGGCCCTGGCTCGCCATCCCCCAGTCCTATCGTTGCCACTGCCTCTTCATCGACCTCCCTCTATGCCACTAGCGCGGCGCTGACCACTTGATTCGTTGCCGCTAGGTACAGCAGCAATGGCTCTTGTGGTTTAGGCGCAACTAGTATCGGCGTAGAGGAGAGGTATTTCTTCAAATCCTGTAGCGCTGCTTCGGCCTCTCGGGTCCATTCCATTGGTCCCGCCGTTTTCAAGATTTTGAAAAAGGGAAGGGCGCGCTCGGCAGACTTGGAGATGAATCTGCTCATGGCAGCAACGCAGCCAGTGAGCCGACGCACATCCTTGATCTGCTTGGGCGCCTCAATTTGCTTGATAGCCCTGATCTTGTCTGGGTTTGCCTCGATCCCACATTGTGACACAAAGAACCCGAGAAGTTTGCCGGACGGAACGCCGAAGACACACTTCTCAGGGTTCAACTTGAGGTTGATCTTGCGCAGGTTTGCAAACGTCTCTTCTAAGTCTTGTACAAGTGTTGCCCTGTCTTTGGTTTTGACCACTATGTCATCCATATATGCTTCCATATTTCTATGCAGCTGGGGCTCAAAACAAATTTGGACTGCTGTTGCAAACGTTGAGCCAGCACTCTTCAACCCGAAAGGCATCCGTAAAAAGCAATACGTACCACATGGGGTGATGAATGCTGTCTTTTCTTCGTCTTCTCTTGTCATGAAGATCTGGTGGTATCCTGAGTAGGCGTCAAGGAATGATAACAGATCACACCCGGCCGTGGAGTCAACAATCTGGTCGATGCGTGGCAACGAGAAAGGGTCCTTGGGACAAGACTTATTGATATATGTGTAGTCAATACACAGCCTCCACTTCCCATTTGCCTTGCGCACCACCACCGGATTGGCCAACCACGTCGGATGGAGTACTCCTCTCAGCAAGCCTGCCGCTTGCAACTTCCTAACCTCCTCTGTGATGAACTCTTGCCTTTCCAAAGCCTGCTTCCTGACCTTCTGCTTGACGGGGCGCGCATGAGGAGAGACAGCAAGGTGGTGCTCAATCACCTCCCTGGGAACGCCGGGGATGTCGGATGCTTGCCACGCAAACACATCGACATTCGCCCGTAGGAAGGTGACGAGCGCGCCTTCCTATTTGCTGTCGAGGGTGCAGCTTATGGTGAAAGCCCCTCCTGTGCCATCCTCCTTAACGGACACCTTCTTGGTCTCTGGCGGTGCAGCTCTGGATTTCTTGCTCTTGCCGGTGGAGCTCTCTGGCACGTCCTCGATGGTAGCACAACACTCCGAAGAGGTGCGCTTGCCGGAGTGGGTGCGAGAGGCCTTGCCGGTCTTCTTCTTCCCTCCCGGATCTTCAACGGCAGGAGCAAGTGCCTTGGCGGCAGTCACTGCAACTGCTTCCCGGTAGAGTAGGTCAGCGCAGATCAGCGCATCCTTCTTGTCATAGGGGAAGGTGATGATGGTCATCGGCCCAGGCATCTTGAGCGTGTTGTAGGCGTAATGCGACGCCGCCATGAACTTGGCTAGTGCCGGGCGGCCAAGGATCCCATTGTAGGGCAAGGGGATCTCGGCTACATCGAAGACAATCCTCTCCGTCCTGTAGTTCCACTAGCCTCCAAACGTCACAGGCAGCGTGATCTTACCCTTCGGCTGGCTCCTTCCCGGGTTGACCCCTTGAAAAGTGCCTGTCTCCTCGAGGTCTCCATCAGGAATTTGCAGCCTTTTGATCACAACGGGTGAGATCAAGTTCAGACCGGCCCCGCCGTCAACCAGCATCTTGGTCACCTTGAGGTTGCGTATCGTTGGTGAAACCAACAACGGCAAACACCCGACCGCAGTTCTGCGATCAGGGTGGTCCTTGGTGTCAAAGATGATAGGCGTGCTGGACCACTTCAACGGCTTCTAATCGTCGAACGACGGCTCCACTGCTGTGATCTCACACGCCCACTGCTTGAGCTGGCAGTGAGAAGTATGCAGCGAGGCGCCACCATCGACACACATGGCCTCCGTAGCCTTCTCGAAGTCATGCTCGCCGGACTCGTCGTCCTCGTCATGATCGTCGTCTTCCTGCTTCTTGTGGCGGCCCTGAGCGGGCCTCTCTTGCTGGTTATCCTTGCCGCGGTGGCCTCCTTGGCCGCCACGCTTCTTGCCGACTCCTTCGGCACCATCCTGACACTTCTCTTTGTCCCGCCTCTCATACTCGGCCTTTTGCTTTTCAGCAAGCAGCTCAACTTGTCGGCAATTCTACAGGTCGGGGCCCTTGGAGCGGTGGATCTTGCAATACTGCTTGTCGGAGCCCCCTGGCTTGTCGGCAGCCGCCAAGGCCCGGCAAGCGGCGCACCCGGCAATCTTCTTGCCGGGGTCGTCTGCCTTGGCCTTCTTGGCGGCGCCGGTTGTGGCACCTCGGTTCAGAGCAACCGGTTTACCCTGCATTGCCAGCCCAGAGATCGAGTCTTCTGGCAATACACAACAACATGGTACAGAAATAACCGCTTTATTGATACTAGCGTGGTACAAAGGTCTGATATTACATCGAGATTCGAGGCCAAGCGGCACACACGGTGCTGGTGGATAGTATGTACATTATTTAATGAACATGGCTGGGGCCTCGATCACACGAAACTACGCGGCAGCGGAAGAACGACGTAGCGGAACTCCATGGCACAGGGACACCGACGTGGAGACGGCCTAGACACGAGATGCGCTCCGATGCGAATCAACTTGCCTGAAAGCTGGCATGACACGCCAGGTCAGTACATTGAACGTACTTGCAAGCTCACAACAAACATAAGCACGATGAGAGATAATATCATGATAACTAATCAAGTTAAATTAATGCAAGAAATTATTACAAATGCAAAGCAATGCAAAGCAACCAAACAGCGCACCGAGTCACACGGACTCGCTTACCAGATGGTTACCTTGTAACCAAACGGTGACCACACCGAGGTCACACCTGAAATCAATCACTCATGAACACCTCGAGTGTTCAAGGTTCACCATGAAACAATGCATCAAAACAATTACTAGCTTGCAAGATTAATTATAAAAGTTGATCCATGGTGTGACTTACTCCCGATCTTGCCCATAACCGAGGGTGCGGCTATCGATAGATTAAATACACTCTGCAGAGGTAACGCACTTTACCCACACTACGGAATACTTGGCCTCGTACTCCCATTCGGGTGGACCAAGGTATTCCGACGAAACCCTCCCTTTGCCATGCACTCTCCCCGGCCACTCCGACCATCTGCCTCTCAGGGCTAGGTCTTGGGTGGCCCCGTGTCTACCAAAGACACCAACGGCCACCGCCGTGGCAAAACGGTCCCAAACGGGGACAAGGTACCATAAAAATAAAACGAGCACACAAGGTTATGTCTGCCTACCGGGCCAGGGTATGCACGCCCATAACCTTCCCTCGCGGGAGGCACCGGTGAGAGCCACGACAAAGGACCGAATAAAGACCTTCCCATTAGGTAAATGTGGTCGCACTGAATTAAAAACCCGATTCAGTGGCACCATGATGTGATCAACATCATATTCAGGTTGAACTTAATCAAGTATTAACTTTCAGAAAAACTTTTTATTACTAACATGGCATCATACCGGAAATCATGCAACTACTCGTCACACAGAGCAAGCAACTCTTAAGCATGGATCACAACAAGCAACATAACTATCTTGCAATACTAAGATCAGAAACTTCTCTGGTTATAACTCATTTTTATCTACAAACAACATTTTTATTAGTTCATCATTTAGTTGAAAACTATTACTAGCAAAAATAGCTACCATAACTTTCCATAACAAAATATCTAGTGCAAAATCTTACTCTACCTAGCCAAACAATTCTATGAACTCAACCAGAAGCTAAAACAAGCATATCAAGCATCATAAAACAGCTAGCAATGAACCATATTAATTTCTCAAATTTTAAATGCAAATAAAGACTCATATTCAAGTAGCGAATCATAGATATTGAAATAACACCATCCAAATGATGCTGTGGCTTGCCTTAGTGCAGAGGAGGGTCACACTCCTCCTGGTTAGCTTCAAGGCAAGATCCTCCTGCTGAAAATATTTTAAAACCACAAAAATAAATGTCAAAACACATTCTGAAAATCACCAGAAATTCTAGACAGCAAGGAAAAATCCACTTTTTGGTGTGCTGCTAGAGATTTCTGTAACAAAGACAATGCAAAAAGAATCAATCCATTTGGACTTATGGTTTAGAAATGGTGGCTGGTCAAAGTTTAGTCAAATTTCTAAATTAAATTTGAATAAATAGAAAATCCTGGGGGAGTGACGTCGAAGGCGTAAAGTGGGAGTGCGCCTCCACTCGTACCAGTTCGAGCGCGACTGGTGAGGCTGACACTGGGCCCCACCAGTCAGGAGAGAGGGAAGGGGATCGACATCAGAGGGGAGGCGGTGCTTCGCCGGAGCTCATGCCGGCGACGAGGGGGTTTGGGGCTAGGCTAGAGGGATAGATCGGAAGCGGGGCTCGCGCGCACCTGCCCGTACCCGTGGCTTGGCGAAAGGTGGACGGAGCTGGTCGCAGTCGAGCTCGCAAGCTTCGGTGGCGGACGGGGTTCACCGGAGAGGTGGAAGACGGTGGCTAGAGGCAGCTCCGAGGGCTTGGCGGGGTCCAGGCAGCTCCAGCAGACCACCAAGGCCCTGCCCAAGCAGCTGCTTGAGCACGAGAGGCCCTGGAGAGCGGCAGCTGGCCTGCGGGGATCGCCGGAGTCCTCGGGTCGGGGCGACGGCCAGAGGCCTGCCCGACCGGGCTTCTGCTCGTCTACGTGTTCGTGGAGGTGGTGTGGAGTGGTGCGTGGCTAGCAAGGGAGGCGGGGTGGCTTTATATAGCCGGAGCAGAGGGGGGGACGTGTCACCGCCGGAGTGCTCTGGACATGCGGCGAACATCGACAAGAGGCTCCAACGCGAGGGGACAGGGTGCAGCGTCAACGCCGGCGCTTTCCCACGCTCGCGGACGAGCACAGGAGGCGGTTTGAGATGGGGACAAGCACATGTGCGCACTGTGCCGTTTTGGCCGTGACTTGACCGGGCTTGCTGCGGCGGCTCCAGCGTCGGCGAGCGCCAGGGAGGGGTCATGGGTGATGGGTCGAGGGTTGTGGCACGTTGCGGCAGTCGAAGGCGAGCGCTTGCATGCACATGCGCGAAACAGAATGCAAAGTGCCAGCCAGAGCGCGTCGAGACGCTGCCAGGCGCCATGTCCTTGCACGGTCAACAAGCTGGCATGGCCAAAACGACGGCCAGGAGCGGCCAAACCTTGTCTATGAGCTCGACCGTGCAGTGTACGTCTAGGAGAGCTGATGGATCATACCCAGGCCGACCAGACGCGACTCTACCAAGCTGGCAAGTTTCTGGTCAGAAACTTGGTCGCCAAGTTTGGCCACCTTCTAGAAGGCCATTAGGGCTAATCTCCTGGGGTTTAGGGTTTGTTAGGAAGGTCTTTAAGCTCAAGAAATCTCAAGGCCAAAAGCTCAAGGAAAAATGCACTTGCTGTACAAAGTGCATTTCTGGTACAGAAGTGAAAAGATTTTCTACAGCAAAAATATTACAAAAAGTGATGCAATATTTTGGCATGGGAAGATGTGCCATGGTCCTAAGAATGTTTAGGAATTATCTCAGATTTTTCTGAGCAAGAAAAATTGAGGTTGCTTTGGAGCACAAAGTTCTGAAATGAGCTTAAGAGAGAAAAATGAATATTTTCCTTTTAGGAAAAATATTCATTTTATTATTTTGGGAATTTGTGGGAGGAATAAGGTAGATAGGTCACTTGGGTGAAAGCCAAGGATATGCCCAAGTGACAAGTCCATTTGAATTGATCCAAAAATCCAAATCAAATCAGGGCAAAAACCACGATGAAAACCAAGTCCGGAAAGAGAGAGAAGGCAAGTCCGGTAAAAAGAGAGAAGGCAAAATCCATGCAAATATCGTCCCATTTCCATTGGGATACCGGCAGAGGCTGGAGGAGTCCGGCGGGTTTTTGGTGTTCCGCCTTTACCTTATTGCAGATATCGCAGCAGGCCACAAAATACGCGATGTCTTTCTTCATTCCATCCCACCAAAATATCTGACGAAGATCCTCATACATCTTGGTACCACCGGGATGAATTGAGTATGGTGCTTCATGTGCTTCCGCCAATATTTTCTTCTTCAGACTGTCTTGGTTGGGTACGCAAAGTCTTCCTCGGAACCTTAGCGAACCTTGCTGATCCATAGTGAAATCCGGTGCTTGCCCTTGGTGCAGCTTCTGAACATATATCCGTAACACCTTATCATCCGCTTGAGCTCTGCGGATTTCTTCTTCGAGAGTAGGAGCAACTTCCAATATATTGGTAAGACGGGCGTCGATGATTACTAGATTTAGCTGCATGATTTGTTCATAGAGCTCTGGAGGCAAGGAATCCATTAGGGCATTGAGGTTGGCTGGTTTGCGGCTGAGGGCGTCAGCCACCACATTAGCTTTGCCCGGGTGATAATTTATTCCGAGGTCATAGTCCTTAACCAACTCGAGCCATCTTCGCTGTCGAAGGTTCAAGTCGGGCTGAGTGAATATATACTTGAGACTTTTATGGTCGGTGAATATCTGGCACTTCTTTCCAATCAGATAATGTCTCCAGATTTTCCAAGCGTGCACCACTACGGCCAATTCCAAATCATGAGTAGGATAGTTTCCTTCATGTTGTCGCAGTTGGCAAGATGCATAGGCCACCACTTTGCCATCTTGCATGAGTACACACCCCAGTCCTTTTCTGGAGGCGTCGTAGTAAACATCAAAACTGTGGTAGATATCTGGAAGAGTTAATACAGGTGCCGATGTCAGTCCGGTTTTTAACTCATTGAAGCTCCATTCGCAGTCTTCAGTCCAGACGAACTTCTTGTCCTTCTTGAGGAGCTCAGACATTGGCTTGGCGATCTTGGAAAATCCTTTGATAAAACGGCGATAATATCCGGCCAGTCCAAGGAAACTCCGGATTTCAGAGACGGTGGTGGGTGCGGACCAATCTAGTACATCTTTTACCTTGCTTGGGTCCACCGAGATTCCTTCTGCCGAGAGGATATGTCCGACGAATCCCACTTGCTGGAGCCAAAACTCACATTTGCTGAATTTGGCATACAGTTGATGATCGCGAAGCTGTTGCAGAACTGCGCGAAGATGTTCCTTATGTTCGTCCTTGCTTTTGGAGTAAATGAGGATGCCATTAATGAACATCACCACAAACTTGTCCAAGAAGTCCATAAACACCTTGTTCATCATATGCATAAAGAATGCAAGAGCGTTGGTGAGGCCGAAGGACATAACAGTGTATTCGTAAAGACCGTACCGAGTGGTGAACGCGGTCTTAGGAATATCTTCCTTCTTAATCTTGAGTCGATGATATCCCGCCCTCAAATCAATCTTTGAGAATAATTTGGCCCCACTGAGTTGATCAAACAGATCGTCAATCCTCGGCAGTGGATACTTGTTTTTAATGGTGACCTCATTCAGCTGTCGGTAGTCTAGACACATTCGTAGACTGCCATCCTTTTGGTCCACGAAGATTGCTGGTGATCCCCATGGGGAAGAGCTTGGACGAATGTATCCTTTTTGCAGCATCTCATCTAGTTATTTCTTCAATTCCACCAATTCCGAGGAGGGCATCCGATAATATTTCTTATGTATCGGGGTGGTTCCAGGCACTAGGTCAATAGCGAACTCCAATTCCGGTCTGGTGGCATGCCAGGCAATTCTTCAGGAAATACATCTGGATACTCACTGACCACTGGGATTAATTCCACCTCTTCTGTCACGGCTGCGAAAACCATATCCTCCGTGGGGATGCACTTGCGGGCATAAAAACTGGTAGTGCGACCTTCCATATTTTTCACGGTAACTTCTCTGGTCGCACAGCTGATGCAGACTTGGTATTGGGTTAACCAATTCATGCCCACAATGACATCCAATTTGTTGGAATCGATGATTATCAACGATGTTGGAAACTTGACGCCCTTGATGTCAATCTCCAAATTTCGGCAGACAAGATTGCTTCTGAGGAGGGATCCAGGGGATTATACCAGCATGTGTTTTCCCAAAATCGAGCAAGAAAAATTGTTTTCAGAAGCAAAACTCCGCGAAATAAAAGAGTGGGAAGCCCCAGAGTCAAATAAAATTACGGCGGGTATGTTGTTAACGAGAAACATACCAATGACGACTTCCGGGTCCTCTTGGGCTTCGTCTGCGGAGATGTGATGAACTTGCCCTTGGATTATATCGGGGGCAGAATACTGCTCCATGTAGTTGACTTGCGGCTGAAATGGAGCGACGTGCTTGGTGTTCTTGGGACACTGTCGGGCGTAGTGTCCGGTTTGACCACAGCTGAAGCACGAATTGTTGCGCTGGCAATCGTCGCGCACCGGGCTGGTCACGACATTCTTGACTTGTGTAGTAGTCTTGTTGACGTTCTGCTGCCAATTGGGTTTGTAGTCCATCTGAGTCTATTGCCATGTACGAGCCTTTTGCAGTGGTTGCATATCCTTCTTGGGCTCGAATTTGCGCTTGTGGTCATTAGCAGCTGGCTTGTTGTCGTGCAGGAGCTTGTGTTCCCTCTCGGCGATGAGGGCCTTGTTCAGTAGAGTCAGGAAGTCCGGGAAATCAAACATACTAAGAGTGCACCAGAGATGTTGATGTAGGCCTCCAAGGAATCGATCGATCTTCCGCTCTTCTGTGGCCACATCGTGGAGAGAATAGCGGGCCAGATGGTTGAATTTATTCAGATACTCGGCGACGGTCATGCTGCCTTGAGTGAGAGCGAGAAATTCGCGTTGCTTGATCTTCATGACTCCGGTGGGAATATGATATTTGCGTAAATGATCCTTGAATTTTGTCCAAGTAATTTCCTCGTCGGCAGGCCATATTGCTTTGGCATTATCCCACCATATAGCGGCAGCTCCTTCGAGATAATGCGTTGCAAAAGGAACCTTGTCTCCGTCGTCTGTGCGAGCAATTTACAGTTTTCTTTCAATAGTCCTTAGCCAGTCGTCGGCGTCCAAAGGATCAGTAGCATGGCTGAAACTAGGAGGCTTGGTTCGTTGAAAATCTAATAGCTTGGAATGATTGCCATTCTGGTTTCCATTCTGCCCAACCATATCTTGTACACTTTTCAGTATTTCCAGCAGATCGTTGCTCCTTCTTTCTTCAAACATCCGCAGGATTTGCTCGGTGGAAGGCGGTTGTGGCGGTGGAGGCGGAGGTGGCTGGTATGGTTCAGGCGAATGTCCTGCCTGTCTTGCGGGACGACGGACAGGGACATCCTCACCAGCTTGACTATTGCTGCCTCCGCGCGGCATCCTATTTTTCGTTTTCCCAATACATAGCAACCATGATGAGAAAATTCCAAAATGGGGGAAAAACCAATGACAAATCCCGAAAGAAAGCGGCGGATAAAACCAAGTCAAAAAAGAGTCCAACATAATTATACATAGTCCCAACATGAAAATAAACATCGCAATGGGTCTACTACCCTCGTAGATGAAACTACGCATCATGACAAGTGCGATTACAGCCATACATCACGCTCATGACTACCACGATACTCTAACGATCTACTGCTCGGATGGTGCTGCTGCAGGCTCGTCTCCTGAGCCGGACCCAGATCCTGAACTGATATCAGAGACCTCCAGGGGAAGAGAGGTGCATTGGCGCTGCCTTGAGGGCTCCCCCATAGGGGCAGGCGGGGGATGGGATCTAAGCATAGGAGCGGCAGGAGTAGCGACAAGAGATGACCATGCAGCAGGAGCGCTGCGAGGGTTCACCGTCAAAGGGTTAACGGTACCCTGCGAGGTCGTCGTAGGAACGGAGGTGGGAGGAGCAGAAGTGTAGATGACAGCGGGAAGAGGGTTTCTTATACGAGCAGCAGCGAGAGCGCGTGAGAGCTCCCGAGCTAACTCGTAGTTAAGGAGATAGCTAGCGGTGATGTAGTGTGCAAGGTGGCTAGTGGGACGATCGCACGCCGGATTATTCAAAGGAAAGCGGATACGCCCATTCTCGTGCAGAGATGGGTAGAAGAAAAGTCCAGGGTGGGTGTGCATGCGAACCTCATTGTAGCGCAAGTCTACAAGAGCCTCGATAGCAGAAAATTGAACCGCCTGAGATGGCGTAGAAGCAAGACCACCCTTAGACGAACGAGTGTAAGCGCCCGATGGGGAACTGGGTGTAGAGTGACCTCAGCATAATACTCATACAATGCACCGGCCAGATGCTCGTGATACACCCGATACTCTAGATCAGCACCCTCTGGATAGAGTCGTCGCCACACGTTCTGAAGCAGGTGTGGCGACATGCACGGAGCTGGCTTAGGATGGTACAAGATCGGTACTGGTGCCATCTACACTCACAAACCATACGGTTAGTAATAACAACAATAAGTCATGCATGTAATGCAACAACAAATCCCTATGTCTACCGGCACTCAAACGAAACTATCTACCATTGTACTAACGCACTACCGGTCTAGCGTGTACTACAATCAGCGCGGCTCTGATACCAAGCGTTGTGGCACCCCGGCTTAGAGCAACCGGTTTACCCTGCATTGCTAGCCCAGAGATCGAGTCTTCTGGCAATACACAACAACATGGTACAGAAATAGCCGCTTTATTGATACTAGCGTGGTACAAAGGTCAGATGTTACATCAAGATTCGAGGCCAAGCGGCACACACGGTGCTGCTGGACAGTATGTACATTATTTAATGAACATGGTTGGGGCCTCGATCACACAAAACTACGCGGTAGCGGAAGAACGACGTAGCAGAACTCCATGGCATAGGGACACCGACGTGGACACGGCCTAGACACGAGATGCACTCCGATGCGAATCAACTTGCCTGAAAGCTGGCATGACACGCCAGGTCAGTACATTGAATGTACTTGCAAGCTCACGACAAACATAAGCACCATGACAGACAATATCATGATAATTCATCAAGTTAAATTAATGCAAGAAATTACTACAAATGCAAAGCTATGCAAAGCAACCAAACAGCGAACCGAGTCACACGGACTTGCTTACCAGACGGTTACCTCGTAAGCAAACGGTGACCACACCGGGGTCACACCTAAAACCAATCACTCATGAACACCTCGAGTGTTCAAGGTTCACCATGAAACAATGCATCACAAAAATTACTAGTTTGCAAGATTAATTATAAACGTTGATCCATGGTGTGACTTACTCCCGAGTCTTGCCCATAACCGAGGGTGCGGCTATCGATAGATTAAATACACTCTGCAGAGGTAGCACACTTTACCCACACTAAAGAATACCTGGCCTCGTACTCCCATTCGGGTTAACCAAGGTATTCCTACGAAACCCTCCCTTTGCCATGCACTCTCCCCGGCCACTCCGACCATCTGCCTCTCAGGGCTAGGTCTTGGGTGGCCCCGTGTCTACCAAAGACACCAACGGCCACCGTCCTGGCAAACCGGTCCCAAACAGGGACAAGGTACCATAAAAACAAAACGAGCACACAAGGTTATGTCTACCTACCGGGCCAGGGTATGCACGCCCATAACCTAACCTCGCGGGAGGCACCGGTGAGAGGCACGACAAAGGACCAAATCAAGACCTTCCCATTAGGTAAATGTGGTCACACTGAATTAAAAACCCGATTCAGTGGCACAATGATGTGATCAACATCATATTCAGGTTGAACTTAATCAAGTATTAACTTTCAGAAAAACGTTTTATTACTAACATGGCATCATACCGGAAATCATGCAACTACTCGTCACACAGAGCAAGCAACTCTTAAGCATGGATCAAAACAAGCAACATAACTATCTTGCAATACTAAGATCATAAACTTCTCTGGTTATAACTCATTTTTATATACAAACAACATTTTTATTAGTTCATCATTTAGTTGAAAACTATTACTAGCAAAAATAGCTACCATAACTTTCCATAACAAAATATCTAGTGCAAAATCTTACTCTACTTAGCCAAACAATTCTATGAACTCAATCAGAAGCTAAAACAAGCATATCAAGCATCATAAAACAACTAGCAATTAACCATATTAATTTATCAAATTTTAAATGCAAATAAAGACTCATATTCAAGTAGAAAATCATAGATATTGAAATAACACCATCCAAATGATGTTGTGGCTTGCCTTAGTGCAGAGGAGGGTCACACTCCTCCTGGTTAGCTTCAAGGCAAGATCCTCCTTCTGAAAATATTTTAAAACCACAAAAATAATTGTCAAAACACATTCTGAAAATGACCAGAAATTCTAGACAGCAAGGAAAAATCCACCTTTTGGTGTGCTGCTAGAGCTTTCTGTAAAAAAGACAATGCAAAAAGAATCAATTCATTTGGACTTATGGTTTAGAAATGGTGGCTGGTCAAAGTTTAGTCAAATATCTGAATTAAATTTGAATAAATAGAAAATCCTGGTGGGGTGACGTCGAAGGCGTAAAGTGGGAGTGCGCCTCCACTCGTACCGCTTCGGGCGTGAGTGGTGAGGCTGACACTGGGCCCCACCAGTCAGGAGAGAGGGAAGGGGATCGAGATCAGAGTGGAGGTGGTGCTTCGCCGGAGCTCATGCCGGCGACGAGGGGGTTTGGGGCTAGGGTAGAGGGATAGATCGGAAGCAGGGCTCGTGACGCACCTGCCCGTACCCGTGGCTTGGCGACAGGTGGACGGAGCTGGTCGCAGTCGAGCTCGCAAGCTTCAGTGGCGGACGAGGTTCGTCGAAGAGGTGGAAGACGGTGGCTAGAGGCAGCTCCAAGGGCTTGGCAGGGTCCAGGCAGCTCCGACAGGCCACCAAGGCCCTGCCCAAGCAGCTGCTTGAGCTCGAGAGGCCCTGGAGAGCGGCAGCTGGCCTGCGGGGATTGCCTGAGTCCTCAGGTCGGGGCGACGGCCAGAGGCCTGCCCGACCGGGCTTCTGCTCGTCTACGTGTTCATGGAGGTGGTGTGGAGTGGTGCGTGGCTAGCAAGGGAGGCGGTGGCTTTATATAGCCGGAGCAGAGGGGGGGGGACGTGTTGCCGCCGGAGCGCTCTGGACATGCGGCGAACATCGACAAGAGGCTCCAACGTGAGGGGACAGGGTGCAGCGTCAACGCCGACGCTTGCCCACGCTCGCGGACGAGCACAGGAGGCGGTTTGAGATGGGGACAAGCACACGCACGCACTGTGCCGTTTTGGCCGTGACTTGACCGGGCTTGCTGCGGCGGCTCCGGCGTCGGTGAGCGCCAGGGAGGGGTCATGGGTGATGGGTCGAGGGTTGTGGCACGTTGCGGCAGTCGGAGGCGAGCGCTTGCATGCACACGCGCGAAACAGAACGCAAAGCGCCGGCCAGAGCGCGTCGAGACGCTGCAAGGCACCGTGTCCTCGCACGGTCAACAAGCTGGCATGGCCAAAACGACGGCCAGGAGCGGCCAAACCTTGTCTACGAGCTCGACCGTGCAGTGTAGTCTAGGAGAGGTGATGGATCATACCCAGGCCGACCAGACGCGACTCTACCAAGCTAGCAAGTTTCTGGTCAGAAACTTGGTCGCCAATTTGGCCACCTTCTAGAAGGCCATTAGGGCTAATCTCCTGGGTTTAGGGTTTCTTAGGAAGGTCTTTAAGCTCAAGAAATCTCAAGGCCAAAAGCTCAAGGAAAAATGCACTTGCTGTACAAAGTGCATTTCTAGTCCAGAAGTGAAAAGATTTTCTACAGCAAAAATATTACAAAAAGTGATGCCATATTTTTGCATGGGAAGATGTGCCATGGTCCTAAGAATATTTAGGAATTATCTCAGATTTTTCTAAGCAAGAAAAATTGAGGTTGCTTTGGAGCAGAAAGTTCTGAAATGAGCTTAAGAGAGAAAAATGAATATTTTCCTTTTAGGAAAATATTCATTTTATTATTTTGGGAATTTGTGGGAGGAATAAGGTAGATAGGTCACTTGGGTGAAAGCCAAGGATATGCCCAAGTGACAAGTCCATTTGAATTGATCCAAAAATCCAAATCAAATCAGGGTAAAAACCACGATGAAAACCAAGTCCGGAAAGAGAGAGAAGGCAAGTCTGGTAAAAAGAGAGAAGGCAAAATCCAGGCTGTCACACACTCTGATGGAGGAGGGAAGGAAACTCCCTAGAGAGGAAGATTGCATCGACATCAACTCAGAGGATGAAGATGAACCCACCAGTCAAAAGAAGAACAACAAGAAGCGCAACAAGAGGCGCAACGATAAGGCAGCGATGACCGTCGAAGGGTCGAGCGCGCTTAGTATCGGCAAGAAGGCTAAGGTCGAAGCCCCCAGCAAGGATGCTGCCATGTGCGCTGACTGCCGGGAGGTTGCGGCTGCCGAGAGGGCTGGGAAAGGCGATGGGCCGTACTGCAAGATCCATCGGACCAAAGGCCACGATCTCCAAGAGTGTCATCAGGTTGAGCAGCTCGTCAAGAGGCAGAGGGCTGAATATGAGAAGCGTGATAAGGAAAAAGGTCAGAAAGGCACTAGCGGGAAGGGCCGAGGCGGTGAAGCAAATCGCCTCGGCAGGGCTTTTCGTAACCAAGGAAAACCCACTAGGGGCCGAGAGAAGGAGGTTTGCAATGATGAGAGTGATGGAGGGGATGTAGAGGAAACTAGCGAGCAGGAATTCCAGAAGGCCACTGACGCCCTGCGCATTGACGCAGGTCCACCTTTGCACTCTTCTCACCGCCAACTTAAACGGTGGGCGCGTGAGGTCAATGTCGTGGAGCCAGCGGCAGAGTCTCGGAAGCTGCTCAAATGGTCACACACGCCCATCATCTTTGACGAAGAGGACCATCCTGACTGCACCACCCGCGGTAGGGTGTTTGCCATTGTTGGTCTCTCCAACGATTCGCAACCTTAAATTCACAAAGATGTTGGTTGACGGTGGGGCCAGGTTGAATCTGATTTCCCCAAAGGTTATCAGCAAGCTTCAGATAGCAGAGGAAGAACTAAAGGTCATGGGCATGTTTCAAGGAGTCAATCCCGGCATGAGTCATCCTAAGGGAAAGATCATGTTGCCAGTGACATTTGGGGGAGAATTGAACTATCGGACTGAGAAGGTTGTGTTTGATGTGGTCGACCTCCCCCTGCCATACAATGGGATCCTTGGACGCCCAGCTCTGGCATAATTCTTGGCGGCATCCCACTATGCCTACAACACTTTGAAGATGCCTGGGCCAGTAGGAATCATTTCCATTCCGTCCGATGAGAAAGACGCAATCATTTGCCTGGATAAGATGTACCAGGACACAGTTGTGAAAGAGGCCACGGCAGCAGTCCCCGTCAAGGAAAGCAGAGGAAAGAAGATGGATAGTAGGAACACCAGCAAGGAATCCGGGAAGCGTACCTCTTCGGAGTGTGCTGCGCCTGTTGGTGACTTGCCGGAGAGTTCCAACAGCAAGAGATCCAAGGTCGCTACACCATGATGTCTACTACGCAACTTTATTTTTGTAGACACATGTTGGGCCTCCAAGCGTAGAGTTTTGTAGGACAGTAGCAATTTTCCCTCAAGTGGATGACCTAAGGTTTATCAATCCGTGAGAGGTGTAGGATGAAGATGGTCTCTCTCAAATGACCCTGCAACCAAATACAAGAAATCTCTTGTGTCCCCAACACACCCAATACAATGGAAAATTGTATAGGTGCACTAGTTCGGCGAAGAGATGGTGATAAAAGTGTAATATGGATGGTAGAAATATATTTTTATAATCTAAATAAATAAAAACAGCAAGCTAGCAAATAGTAAACGGGCACAAAAACGGTATTGCAATGCTTAAAAACAAGGCCTAGGGTCCGTACTGTCGGATCACGGGTTCCGGCAAAATCCTCAAGGTTCGAACACTGGGGTGCGCACGAAGATCTCTCCTCTCCCAAGCTCTCGCACTCCACGATCTAGCGGACTAACTCGCCAAACCCAAAGAACACACAGACACAAGATTTATACTGGTTCGGGCCACCGATGTGGTGTAATACCCTACTCCAGTGTGGTGTGGTAGATTGCCTCTTGGGCTGGGGATGAACAGTACAAGGGGAAGAACAGCCTCCTGAGACGAGGTGTTCTTGTGCTCGTGAGCTAGAGAAGGGTTCGTCCCCCTTCTCTGTGGTGGCTGGTCCTATTCATAGGGGCCCGGGTCCTCTTCCCAAATATTGAGCGGGAAGGGATCCCACAACGGCCAATTTTGAAGGGGAACAACTAGTACAGCTTATCCTTACAAAAGCGGTCTTCGCCTGTCAAAGGCTCTGGTGGTGACGCTGTCTTGGGCTCTATGGTGACCTCCGCCCTGCCGTCCTGCTGGTCTTGGTCTCGTTGCACCGATATGGAAACCTTTGCCTGATGCCTCGGGACTCCGCGCCTGCGCTTGCCTCTTTAGCACCAAAGAGGAAACAAGGACACTGTGCGTGCGGGCGCCCTCCTGGCGCCCGCCTGGTTGCGGTCGTCATGGCTTGCGTCATTGGAACCTCGTGAGGTTCGCCTTTCCTTGATCTCTCCGCTCCTCGCGAGCCAGCCTGGTGAGGCCGCTCCTGAGGAGGTCTTGTGTCGTCCGCCTGGTGAGGCTTGGCCCCTCGCGTGGGTCTTGAGTGCATGCTGGCGAAGATGGGCCGTACGGGCCCGCTGTTTGAGCCACGCCGTGGGCCGCAGGCAGGCAAGTCTGGGGACCCCCGTTCCCAGAACGCCGACAGTAGCCCCCGGGCCCATGGCGCGCTCGGGCTTGGCTTCGAGGAAAAGCTAAAGGGCAACTACGGAGCGCCGCGGGCCCGAACAGCCTGCGGCCTTGGTCGACACGTGGCGATTGATTGGACGTGGGCGTCTACGCTTCCCCATGCCGCCTCGGCAACTGCCCGACTTGACGAGTCCTTGCTACATGCAGAGAAAAATCATCATTACCTGTGATCGTGGGTGTCGCCGGTTGGCCTTCCCTAGCTACAAATGAGGAGGGGGCAGAGCCCCCGTCCCTCATCCCTTCCTGCTCCGCTCGCTTCTTCTTCCTTGCTCCATTGCCAGTAGCGACATTCATTGCACCTACGAAGAGGTTCTCGACCGCGGAAAAGGGGAAGGCTCGCCGAGAGGAGCCCGGCTCTCCGGCGCCCAAGCGTGGACGCGACCATCCTCGTAAGCACACCGCAACCCCCGCTGTGGCCCCCCACGGCCGCGGCGGTGCAGCTTCACGCGGTGGGGGTCGCCCTGGTCGTGGCAGCCCAGTTGGTGAAGGAAGACGTGTAGTGGTCGCGTGGCCTCCCCGGCCGCGCTTCCACTCGACGAAGGTGCTGCCGGAGTTTGTCGTGTGGTCGGAGAACCCGGCCGGCAACTGGCTTCAGCTCCCACGCTTCTTCACCGACGAGCTACCGGCCATCAGTCCAGGCGGGCTCTGGCTGCAGGTGGACGGCTGCTGCAGCAGGGCTTCCTGGGTCGCGGTTGAGGTCTCCGTCGCGGGCAACATAGCCCTGGCTCGTGGCTGGCAGACGTTTGCCCGCGCGCGAGGCCTGGTCAGGCGGTGCACCCTCCACTTCAAGTATGATGGTGACGCGACCCTCTTCGTGAGGGTGTTTGGGGAAGATGGTCGTCGCGCTGGGTGCTGCCCCGAGGACAACGACGGCGATGAGGTGCTCGGCCTTGGCGACGGCTGTGACGAAGGTGAGGGCGAGCTCGCCCTTGGTGCCCATCGCAGTTCGTCCAGCTACGGCGGCTCTTCCTCCGGCGATGGCTCTAGCAACGGCGGCTATGACTAGCCTCCTCGCCAGCGCGCCCGCCTCGAGGGCTGTAGCGGGTCGTCTCATCGCCGCGCCCCGGTGAAGCGCGAGGAGGGGTCTGGCTAAGCCCGGCAAAGCGCCATGGGCCCGTCCTCGCGAGCTGCTACAGGTGCAAGCGTCGCTTTTTTGTCCTTCCTTTCCTTCTTGCACTGAGAGAGAGACGAGTATGGAGCCCCGTGGGGGTGTGCAACAGACTATCATTTCCCAGTTGTTATGCTATGCTTATTGTTCCTGGGTTGTGCCGCAATATCAATATTTTATATAGGCATGTAGGAATAACTTAGCTTAACGTGCTTGAAGTGGTAGCTGCGTGCCTCATGAGGCTTCCGTGGCTCGGGAGGCGTCTGGAGACTGCAAAAAATCGTTAGGAAATTCTTATTCGCTGAGCCCTGGTCGTAGGCGCAGCCGGCCACGGCCCAGCGATCCGGATCGCGGTACCCGAGGGGTACGAACTTGGGGGAGGTGCGCCAGTTTGCGAGCTCGAATGAGGGTGCCTCGCGAAGAACAGGAAAAACGCTCACGAGGGCGCCCGTCCAGCCCCCTCGCGAGGCATTCGAGGGAGAGTACGGGCCAAAACGAGGAAGCGAGGACGGAAAAAGGAGGCTCAACACAAAAGAATTCAGATCGGCAAGCAACATCGGAAGGCAAATTTCGATTAAAGAAGAGCAAGCCAACTACGGAAAGCAAATGAAAAGCCGCGTCCGGCACCTAGTCTAGTCTTCTTGTCTTCTCACCAGCGCGGAGCTAAGTGCTGCCACTAGGACGTGGGAGGGACCCCCAGAGGCCCGAGGGCGGCTCTCCTCAGACTCCGGGGCGTGTACAGCCCCACTCATTATTACGTGAGAGTGTCACGAGCAGAGACCTTCACAGGCACTAGGCCTTCTTCATAGGCGCTGGGCCTTTCTTCATGGGTAGAACTTCCCAAGGTGCTGGATGTTCCAGGTGTTCTGGATGGGGATCCCGTCCCGCGTCTCCAGGCGCGCGGCGCCAGGCCTGGAGACATGGGCGACCTGAAACGGGCCCTCCCACATGGGTGAGAGCTTGTGTAGCCCTTCCCTGGAGAGCACCCACCTTAGGACAAGATCACCCACCTCGAGCGTCCTGGAGCGGACGCTGCAGCAGTGGTACCACCGCAGCGCCTGCTGGTACCTCGCAGCTTGGAGCGAGGCTTCACGGCGGCGTTCCTCCCCCAGCACGAGATCCATCCCCCGCATGGCGTCCTGCCGAGTTTCATCGAACGCCAGGACCCGCGCGGAGCGATGCCTAACCTCATGTGGGAGAACCGCTTCTGCTCCGTAGACGAGGAAGAACGGTGTCTTGTAGGCTTGGTGGCGGTGGTGCAGGTGGACCACAACATGGACTGGAGCTCGTCATGCCAGCCCCTGCCGCAGGCCTCGAGCTTCTTCTTGAAGGTCCTGGTCTTGAGGCCCCTCAAGACTTCCGCGTTGGCACGCTCGGCTTGGCCATTGCTCTAGGGGTGTGCCACGGAGGCGTAGCAGATCTGCGTTCCAAGGTTAGCACAATATGTTTTGAAGAGATTGCTAGTGAGTTGTGAGCCGTTGTCCGTGATGATGCGGTTGGGGACTCCAAACCGGCTTACAAGGCCCTTGATGAACTTGACTGCTGACCCAGCTGGGATGGTGCGGACTGCTTCCACTTCTGCCCATTTGGTGAACTTGTCGATGGCAACATAGAGGTAGCGGTAGCCCCCTGGTGCTCGAGGGAATGGGCCTAAGATATCAAGCCCCCAGACCGCAAATGCCCACGAGAGTGGGATAGTCTGGAGGCCCTGAGCTGGCTGATGGATCTGATTGGCATGAAATTGACAGGCCTCGCAGGACCTCACCAGCTCGGCCGCGTCATTGAGTGCCGTGGGCCAGTAGAATCCGCTGCGAAACGCCTTCCCGATGAGAGTTCGTGATGACGAGTGGTGCCCGCAGTCCCCGCCGTGTATGTCGGCAAGCAGCTCTTTCCCCTGCTCCCTAGAGATGCAACGCAAGGAAACGTCATTCCGGCGTCTCCTGTATAACTCGCCGTCTTGGATGCAGTACGCTGTGGCCTGCCGGGCCACACGCTCCGCCTCCTCCTCCTCCTCCTCCTCTGGCAGTGTCCCTTGCGTTAGGTATTCCTTGAATTCCCTGGTCCAACACCCCTCCTGAGGCTCGAGCGCCAGGAGCAGACGTGCTCCCGAGGTCGGGCCGCAGGCGGGGGCTCCTGAAGTTGGTGGCGAGGGAAGCTCCTCCCGAGGTGGCGTTGGTTTAGTGGTTGGTGGGGCTGCTGAGGGCTTGAAGAGATGCTCCTCGAAGACTCCTGGTTCCTCGGGCTGACGCTTTGATGCCCTCTTGGCGATCTCGTCGGCCTCCTTGTTTGTGCCGCGGGGCACATGCTGCAACTCCAGACCCAGGAACTGCTTCTCCATTTTGCATACCTCCACGAGGTACACCTCCATATGCTCGTCCCTTGGCTCGTATACCTTGTTGGAGAAGTTGACGAGGAGCTGAGAGTCCCCCTTGATGGTGAGGCGCTTCACTCCTAAGGCCACCGCTGCCTTGATGCCAGCGATCAACCCCTCGTACTCAGCAATGTTGCTGGAGACCTTCTCACCCTGCTAGAAGCAGAGGTGCACGGCGTAGTAGAGCTTGTCCTGGGTGGGCGAAATGAGCACTGCTCCAGCCCCCGCGCCCTGGCGCGAGAACGCGTCGTCGAAGTACATGACCCAGTCGTCTGGCGCTTCACTTCCTGGTGAGAGGGATTTGCTCTCGCCTATGTCAGTCTCCGGGGCGTCGGTCCATTCTGCCACAAAATCTGCGAGCGCAGCCCCCTTGATGACCCTGGTCGTGCTGAACTCCAAGTCAAACGCTTGCAGCTCGATGTTCCATTCAGCAACCCGTCCAGCGGCGTTGGGACTCCTGAGCACCCTCTCCAGCGGGAAAGCCGAGACGACTTTGATGGGGTAACCCTGGAAGTAGTGGCGCAGCTTGCGCGAGGCCACCAGGAGTGCGAGCAAGAGCTTCTGAGGCATGGGGTATCGCGCTCTCACATCTCGCAGCACGGTGCTGACGAAGTATACCGGGTGCTCAACGAGGGCGAGGGAGTTGGTCGAGTCTTCGGCCTTGGGAGACTGAGGTGTTTCTCGCGGATCTCCAGCTTCAGGAGCTTGACAATCTGCCGGAGCAACCACAGCCTCAGGAGCGTCGCCTTGATGTTGCGCGACCTTACTTGGCTCGATGGCTCCACTTGGAGGGCCCTTGACTTGACGCTCCTCTCTGATGGCCACCAGCGCTGCGCTGGCAGAGTGGGGTGTGGCAGACAGGTAGAGCACCAAAGGCTCGAGAGGGCGAGGTGCTACCATCACCGGCGGGCTGGTCAGGTATCTCTTGATGTCTTGAAATGCCAGGTCGGCCTCAGGGGTCCATTCGAACGGGCCTTTCTTCTTCATCAGCTTGAATAATGGCAGGGCGCGCTCTCCCAACTTGGAGATGAAGCGCCCCGGCAAGGTCACGTAGCCGGCTAGCTTCTGCATCTCCCTCATGGTTTGCGGTGGGCTCATGTCTTCAATCGCCTTGATCTTCTCCGGGTTGGCCTCGATCCCTCGGTGTGACACGAGGAAACCTAGCAGCTTGCCTGAAGGGACACCAAACACACACTTCTCCGGGTTGAGCCGTAAGTCCACCTGGCGCAGGCTTGTGAAGGTCTCCTCCAGGTCCTGAATCAAAGTTCTCGCCTCACGAGACTTCACCACGATGTCGTCGACATAAGCCTCAACGTTTCTCCCGAGCTGCCTCCCCAAGGCGATGTGCATCAGCCGCTGGAAGGTTTCTCCTGCGTTGCGCAGTCCGAATGGCATGCAGGTGTAGCAGTCCCCACACGGTGTCAGGAAGGCCGTCTTCTCCATGTCTTCCAGTGCCATCTTGATCTGGTGATACCCTGAGAACGCATCCAGGAAGCAAAGCAGGTCTCACTCTGCGGTGGAGTCAACAATCTGGTCAATACGCGGCAGCGGGAACAAGTCTTGAGGACAGGCCTTGTTGAGGTTGGTGAAGTCGACGCACATACGCTCCTCGCCTCCTTTCTTCGGAATGACGACAGGGTTCGCCAGCCATTCTGGGTACCGAACCTCGCGAATGACACCCGCTGCCTCCAGCTTGCGGGTTTCCTGGACGATGAAGGCCTGCTTTTCCCTGGACTGCCGCCGTGCTCTCTGCTTTATAGGGCGCACGTTGGGGCACACCTTCAGATGGTGCTCATTTACTCCTCTCGGGACCACTACTAGCTGCTTGGGCTCCCAGCTGAACACCTCCATGTTTGCCCTCAGGAAGTCCACCAACGCCTTTTCTTGATCTGGGGCGAGGTCGGCGCCGGAGGCCCCATCCTCGTCGACCGGTATTTGCTTCGTCTTGGCTTGGCCTTGAGTGAATAGTTGTTTCTTCTTGGTTGGCGCAACCCCCTTGACTCCGGGTTCGACCTTGCCGGCGGGGCAAGCTGGCATAGTGGTCTTGAAAGCGAGTTTGAGGGCCGCCAAGGCTTCCTTGGTGTCCCCGGCCACAGTGAGGACACCCTTGCTCCCCGGCATCTTCTCGAGGTTGTAGGCAGGATGAGTAGCTGCCATGAACTGGGCCAGCGCCGGGTACTCGAGGATGGCGTTGTATGGGGTTTTGATGCGGGCGGTGTCGAAGTCGATTAGCTCGGTGCGGTAGTTGTCGCGCGTGCCAAAGGTTACTGGAAGGCGGATCTGCCCCAGGGGGTGGGTAGAGCCACCGCCGACCCCAGAGAAGGGCTTGCTGGGGTGGAGCCGCTCGAGCGGTATGTGGAGGAGGCTAAAAGCCTCCACAGAGAGCACGTTGAGGCCGGCGCCGCCGTCGATGAGGGTCCTGGTGACGGCCACGCTGCAGATGGTGGGGGTGCAAAGCATCCGGAGCACGCCCGAACCGATGCTGGTGGCAGGGTGATTGTAACACCCCCAGTGTCATGCTACAGTAATCCCCTGTTAATGGTGCCATGTCGTCATGTTACTGTTGCTAATCTTTACTTGATCCAACTCACAGTTCAAATTCAAATCCAATCTAAAGTCAAAAATTCATATTTGTCAGACATGAAATCTAAAATGTTCATCATGTGCCAAATAATTCATCATTAATATTGGTGGTGAACCAACATTTTTCCAAAATGTCTAAGTGCCCTAAACTGGTTAAATAGTGGCTAAAACAAATAGATTTAATGACTTTTTAAATTATAAAAGTGGCAAACTATTTCAAAAGCCTCACAATCCTTTTTGGCAGTACCAACTAGTGCAATGTAATTATGTGGCCAAGTCCCACATTTTTCAGAATCCTTTTGGACAGCTCAAATGTTGCAAAGCATTTTCTGTAAAAAGAGAAAAGAAATAGGAATGCAAAAAAGGGGGAAAAGGAAACCCCCTGCCCCTGGGTCTAAGGCCATAGAGACAGGACCAGCCGGCCAGGCCCAGCTCCCCTCCCGGTCGCTCTCCCCTCCCTCCTGTTCCCCTGGTGCGTGCCGCTACAGGGGCACGTCCCCGCCCGACCACCTCGCCGGTGCCAACGCCGGGAGGGGATAAGGCCGCCCCGACGCCTCGGCCTCCACCAATCTCTCCCACTTGCCCCCCTCTCGCTCGCCTTTGCGCCTCCCCTCCCCCAGATCCATTTCTCCCCCTCTCCCTCTCCGCGGATTTGGAGAAGGGCCGACGACACCGTCGCCTAGTCCACGCCATAGGCGCGGCCGCCGGCCACCCCGCGCCGTCTGCGCATGTCCAGTAGCGCCAGCGCTTTCACCTACATCGCCTACGCCCTTGGATTGGAGCGGGGGAGCTCCACTGTCGGCGCACGCATCGTCTTCTTCCTTGACGGCCGCCGGCGATCCCCTTCCTCCCCGGCGAGCTCTGCTGCTCCTAAGCCACCAAGGGTCTTTCGTGACCGCTCGGTGAGCTCCACACCTTCCCTACCCCCCCTTTAGTCGCCCATAGCCCGTGCTCCGATGTTAGGCCGCACCCTACACCGCCTGGCCTCGTCGCCGGCGTAGCCACGGCGACCATAGGGTCCCGTGCGTGCCACCATCGCGCTCACTGCACGGCGTAGGCCTCGTCTAGCTCCTTGGGTTGCCCGCAAACGCACCCCAGCCCCGATCCCGACGACGACCAAAGTTCGGCGTCTGCCTCGCCGCTCGCCATCGACGTTCCCGACCACCGCAGCCTCTGCCACCACCCCAGATCGCCTCGCCGTCGTCTTCTCGTTCGAACGAGCCCGACCGCGCTAGAAACGGCGCCCTGTGCGCGAAACCCGACCACCTCCCGAGCGCGCCACCGTCGTTTTTGGTCGCCGGGGCTCTCTCCAGCGCCGACGTGGCTCCATGGGTCCTGCCCCTGGGTCGCTGACCAGTGGGCCCTGGTGGCCCCGTTGGCTGGTTTGACCAGTCAACGTGCTGACTGGGCGTCTCTATGACGCTGACGTGTGGGCCCCGCCGCTTAATGCGCTAACTAAAACGTTTTTAATTAAAGTAATTAGATTAGTCTAATGTCTCACTCACATATGGGGCCCGCACCCCTAACTAGTTTAGTTAGATTAGTTATTTCACTGTTATAGCCACTCTCACTGACCAGTGGGTCCCACTGGACCCATGGGTCAGGTTTGACCTGGTCAGCCAACCAGCTAGCTGCTAACGTCGTCCTCGTGTCATGCTGACGTCATTTCTCTTTTTTCTGAGTAATTCTATTAAATCAAATAATTTCAGAAAATGTTTAAATCTTTAAAAATTCATATAAATTAAACCGTAACTTGGATGAAAATGTTTTCTACATGAAAGTTGCTCAGAAAAATCCAACGAATCCAAATATGCGGTCCGTTCATCTGTCACATGCCCCTAGCATGCTGAACATGGAACATTCCCCCTCCGGTCATCTGTTTGATACAGGTCTGGAACCGGGAATACATTCCCGGTTGAATTCCCCCTTCACCTTTATCGTGTAACCATACGTTTGGTCACACCCGGCACAGCATATTGCCATGTTATGCTTTGTGATGCTATGCTTGCTTTATATTTATTGTTTCTTCCCCCTCTTCTCTCCGGTAGACCCCGAGACCGATGCCGCCCCTGTGATCGACTACGTCATCGACGACCCCTCCTTGCCAGAGCAACCAGGCAAGCCCCCCCCTTTGATCATCCCTATATCGCCCAGTCCATTCTCTCATGCTTGCATTAGATTTTGCTACTGTAATTGATTGCTCCTATTCTAAGGCATAGCCTGCTTTTGTAACCTGCTTATTGTTACCTACCTCCTTATCCTAAACTGCTTAGTATAGGTTGGTTAGTGATCCATCAGTGACCCCCACCTTGTCCTTATTGCCCCTGCTTCATCATTGAAGACCCGATCAACGGGATCGAAGACCAGGCCCCGACACCGCACATCACCTTCCCCTTAGTTGCTCGAAACTACTGGGTTACTATCGAGTGCCGAGGGTGAGACCTCTACAGCACTTCTGATGTTAACCCTATAGTGTAGCTATTCGGTTGTGGTCATCGAGGGAGATTCCTCCTTAACCACTTCCGATACGACTTTGTCGTGCAACCCCTCAAGTGTGAACCTCGGTGGTGGTTCCTCTTACGTTCACCTTGATGATTACATCGAGTGGAATTCACCGGGGGTGATTCCTTGTGTTTTCCCCTTGATGTTTGGACATACAGTTACTATGGTTACTATGACTTTACACTGAACAATGTTACTAAAGACGGGTCGGCCCTGAGGGGTATCCGCGAGAGCTTAATTGCGAGTGATGTGGAGACGGGTTGACCTGGAGGGTCCTCGCGAGATAATTACGAGGCATGGCCGGGCATTCCTAGCCCTTGCTGCAAGTCCTCGAGACGGGGCAACGGGGTCACATCTTTCGTGAGTCTCTGCTCGTTACAGCGCGTTCCTAATCCACTACGATTTGGATATTTGATCCGAGGGGCCTCTGGCCTGATAGCACTAACCATCACATGGGCATAGTATGGGCGTTCTGCGTCGTATGCATCAGCCGAAGCTTAATAGACGTCAGTGACTGAGCGGCGCGCGCCGGGTTGGACTGGTAAGCTCCTGCCTTTTTAAGGAGGTAGCTAGGTCTGCTCACCAGCCGCCCTCGCAACGTGCAGGAGTTCCTGGGGAGATGGCCCATGACCCTTGGGGGCATAGGTTTAGTCCGGCGTGCTGACCTCTCTATTAAGCCTAGGTCGGGTTGCGGCGTATTGTTTGGCCAAGGCCGGGCATGACCCAGGAAAGTGTGTCCAGCCGGAGTTAATCGAGCGTGGTGGGTAAGTTGGTGCACCCCTGTAGGGAAGAAAACATCTATCGATAGCCTGTCCTATGGTAACGGACACTTGGAGTTGTATCCCGATCGATACAACTAGAACTGGATACTTGTGATGAGAAATGGATTGTGATGATAACTGGATAGTATGGCTCTGGGATTGCTTTCTCGCAGGGAGTCGAGAAAGGATCTCTGGTCGAGGTTGATAACACTACTACTACTTAACCTTATGCTACTCTACTCCCTCCCGTTGCTGCAAGATGGTGGTTTCCAGAAGATGCTAGTCTTCGAGAGGACTAGGTTCTCCCCTCTATTCTGGCCTTTCTGCAGCCCAGTCCACATATACAGCCTTCCTTTGATAATGTTGCATATGTAGTGTAGATCCTTGCTTGCGAGTACTTTGGATGAGTACTCACGGTTGCTTTGATCCCCCTTTTCCCCTTTCTTCTCCTTTCCGGTTGATGCAACCAGATGTCGGAGCCCAGGAGCCAGATGCCACCGCCGATGCTTACTACTACGTGGAGGCCGACGACGACCAGGAGTAGTTAGGAGGCTCCCAGGAAGGAGGCCTTGCCTCTTCGATCGTGTTGCTTTGTGCTAGCCTTCTTAAGGCAAACTTGTTTAACTCATGTCTGTACACAGATATTGTTGCTTCCGCTGACTCTTGTGTTTTCGAGCTTATGTATTCGAGCTCTCGAGGCCCCTGGCTTGTATTATTTTAATTTGTGTCTAGAGTTGTGTTGTGATATCTTACCGTCAGTCCTTGATCTTGATCGTACACATTTGCGTGTATGATTAGTGTATGATTGAATCAAGGGCGTCACAAGTTGGTATCAGAGCCGACTGCCTGTAGGTAGCCCCCTTTCCAACTCCTTGGCCGAAGTCGAGTCTAGTCACTACAAAACTTTTACTAACATGGTTGTGTGTCTTACGAGCCCACGTCTCCATTGGGTGGTATTAGGGTCTTTTTATTCCTCATCTATACTCCGGGACTCTGATCTCTCGTCTATTCGGGTTAAGCATTTTACTAAGTCTGACATTAGGCTCTCGTACCCACTTTCTCCCGGAGAGCCCATTCAGTCCAGATGATCGCTTGCTGCTTCAGAAGATTTCAAAGATACTCTCCGATGTTTCCCCGAAACCCTTGTGACCTTCGCCGTTGCAATTCCATATCACCGATAAATCCCTCTGGATAACTACATGCACATGTCGTTCATGTTGTCATCTCCCCCGAGTCGAAGATCAGGTCGGCCTTGGGCGTTGCCCAACACGGGGGAGCCCCCTGTCGGGCGAAGGCGTCGCCGATTTGGCGAAAGAACGGCTTGGCGTGACGATCCGAGGGCGGCGCTTGCGAGCCGGCGAGGAGGGTCGCGACGACTGGGGGTGTTGGTCCCCCGAAGCGCGTGATGAAGAGGTCGCGCAGTTCCTCCCAGGAGGCCACAGAAGATCCCGACAGATGAAGAGGCCAAGCGCGTGGCACGCCGGTGAGGGCCATGGGGAGCCAGTTGGCCATGACCTTGTCGTCGCCACCGGCCTCCAGAACGGCCTCCTCGTACACCAGCAGGAAGGCCACCGGATCTGTCACACCGTTGTAGCGGGGCGGCATCTCCAGCCTAAACTTGGTCGGCCACTGTACCCGCCTCAAGGCGGGGGTGAGGGCCCGGAGCCCCATTGGGCTGCTTGGGGCGCCCGTCGATCTAGTCGGAGAAGCGGCGCTGTCCATGAGAGCCGGTCGGGGATGCGAAGCTGTCGAGGGAGTGAAGCTCTGGCACACCCCTACCTGGCACGCCAAATGTCGGATCATGGGTTCTAGCAAAACCCTCAAGGTTCGAACACTGGGGTGCGCACGAAGATCTCTCCTCTCCCAAGCTCTCGCACTCCACGATCTAGCGGACTAACTCGCCGAACCCAAAGAACACAGAGACACAAGATTTATACTGGTTCGGGCCATCGATGTGGTGTAATACCCTACTCCAGTGTGGTGTGGTGGATTGCCCCTTGGGCTGGGGATGAACAGTACAAGGGGAAGAACAGCCTTCTGAGGCGGGGTGTTCTTGTGCTGGCGAGCTGGAGAAGGGTTCGTCCCCCTTCTCTGTGGTAGCTGGTCCTATTTATAGGGGCCCGGGTCCTCTTCCCAAATATTGAGCGGGAAGGGATCCCACAACGGCCAATTTTGAAGGGGAACAACTAGTACAGCTTATCCTGACAAAAGCGGTCTTGGCCTGCCAAAGGCTCTGGTGGTGACGCCGTCTTGGGCTCTATGGTGACCTCCGCCCTGCCATCCTGCTGGTCTTGGTCTCGTTGCATCGATATGGAAACCTTTGCCTGATGCCTTGGGACTCCGCGCCTGCGCTTGCCTCTTTAGCACGAAAGAGGAAACAAGGACACTGTGCGCGGGGGCGCCCGCCTCGCGCCCGCCTGGTTGTGGTCATCATGGCTTGCGTCATTGGAACCTCGCGAGGTTCCCCTTGCCTTGATCTCTCTGCTCCTTGTGAGCCAGCCTGGTGAGGCCGCTCCTAAGGAGGTCTTATGTCATCCGCCTTGCAAGGCTTGGCCCCTCGCGAGGGTCTTGAGTGCATGCTGGTGAAGATGGGCCGGACGGGCCCGCTGGTTGAGCCACACCGTGGGCCGCAGGCAGGCAAGTCTGGGGACCCCCGTTCCTAGAACGCCGACACGTACTTTCGCTAGTGCAATATCTCAACAGTGCTAACATAGTTGGATCATATGATTATCCCTTGAAGTGCCATAAAGAATCACTCCCGAGTTCCTATTAGTGGAGAACAAAAGATAGATATTGATTGTAGGGTACGAAACCACCTCAAAGCTATTCTTTCCATTCGATCTATTCAAGAGTTCATACTAAAATAACACAAAGCTATTTTTTCGAGCTATCCTAGAGTTTGTACTAAAATAACACCAAAGCAAATTCATATTCATAATGCTCAATCCACACAAAGAACTACAAAGAGACCCCAAAGTTTCTATCGGAGAAAAGATAATAAAAACGTGCATCAACCCCTATGCATAGATTACCCCAACGTCACCTTGGGAATCCGCAAGTTGAGTGCCATAACATATATCAAGTGAATCAATACAATACCTCATTGTTACCTCAATTATTCATACCGCAAGACATACATCATTGTTCTCATATCTGAATATTCAATCCGATAAGACAAAACTTGAAAGGGTAAAGATTCAATTCATCACAACAAGAGTATAGAGGGGAGAAACATCATATGATCCATCTATATTAACAAAGCCCATGATATAGATCACGAGAGAGAGAGAGAGAGAGAGAGAGAGAGAGAGATTAAACACATAGCTATTGGTACAAACCCTCAGCCCCGAGGGTGGACTACTCCCTCCTCATCGTGGTGGCTGCCGGGATGATGAAGATGGCCACCGGTGCCCCTTCCGGCAGGATGCCGAAACGGGGTCTAGATTGGTTTTCGGTGGCTACAAAGCCTTGCGGCGGAGGAACTTCTGATCTAGGTTAACCCCGAAGGGTTTCGGAATATTTGGGAATTTATAGTGCAAAGAGGGGGTGCGGGAGGCCACCGAGGTGGGCACAACCCACTTGGGCGTACCAGGGGGCCCTGGCGCACCCTGGTGGGTTGTGCCCCCCTCGAGGCACCCCCAGGTGCTTCTTTGGCCCATTGTTGGTCTTCAGGTCCATAAAAAATCTCCGTGAAGTTTCGTTGCATTTGGACTCCGTTTAGTATTGATTTCCTGCGATGTAAAAAACAAGCAAAAAATAGCAACTGGCACTGGGCACTGAATAGGTTAGTCCCAAAAAATGATATAAAGTTGCTATAAAATGATTATAAAATGTCCAAGAATGATAAAATAACAGCATGAATACTTCATAAATTATAGATACGTTGGAGACGTATCACACCACATGTGAAGAAGGTCTCTGTAGGGTCGGCTGGCGATGATGGTACCTTCACTATCAGTGGCACCCGTGATGACAAATAGGAAAGCACGCTCGTTGCCTTCCTGTGGGCGAATATCGATGTGTTTTCCTGGCAACCATCTGATATCCCCGGTGTTCCCAGGGAGGTAATCGAGCACCACCTTGTTGTCTTCCCACATGCCCGACCCGTCAAGCAGAAGGTTCGAAAGCAGGCCTTGGAGAAGCAGCAGTTCATTGCCAAAGAGATTAAGAAGCTTCAGGAAGCTGGCCTGGTCAGAGGAGTACTACATCCGACATGGTTAGCAAACCCAATGGTCATACGCAAGGCTAACGAAAAATGGAGGCTTTGCATAGATTTCACAAGTCTCAACAAAGCTTGCCCGAAGGACCCATTTCCCTTACCGCGCATTGACCAGATTGTGGACTCCACTTCAGGTTGTGATTTCCTCTCCTTTCTAGATGCATACTCTGGATATCATCAGATCTTCATGTCCAAAGAAGACGAAGAGAAGACATCGTTCATCACCCCATGTGGTACATACTGCTTTGTGCGCATGCCTTTCGGATTAAAGAGTGTTGGGTCCACTTTTCCAAGAGTAGTCCAGATTGGTTTTGAGCCACAGTTGCACAGAAACATTAAGGCTTATATGGATGATATTGTGGTCAAGACCAAGGATAGATCAACCCTCATCTAGTATTTGGAGGAGACATTTGATAATATGTGCAAGATCAACTTGAAGCTAAATCCAGAGAAGTGTGTGTTTGGCGTTCCCTCCGGCAAGCTACTTGGGTTCTTCGTGTCCCATTATGGGATGGAAGCCGTTCTTCAAAATTTTGAAGAAGGTAGGGCCCATGAAGTGGACCTTGGAAGTAGACGCAACTTTATAAGATTTGAAGACCTACTTGTCCTCTGTGCCCACTTTGGTTGCCCCTAAACCATAGGAGCTGTTGCTGTTGTACTTAGCGGCACCTAATCAAGTGGTTAGTGCAGCCCTAGTGGCACAGCGAGAGTAGAGGAAACAGAGAGTGAGAAAATCCCGGCAGGAACGGATGAGGATCAGGACAGAGAAGGGCACGGTAGCAGGGGCAACCCCAAGGATGCGGCAAGAAAGAAAGTGGTGTGGCGCCCAATTTACTTCGTTAGTTCCCTGCTACAGGGGGCTAGATCGAGGTACTCTGGTGTGTAAAAGTTGATTTTTTCCTCATCATGGCCTCAAGGAAACTGCACCACTACTTCCAAGCCCATGGGATCACGGTTGTCACCCTCTTTCCAATGCAAAGGATACTCCAAAACCCTGAGGCTACCGGCAGAATGGTAGAGTGGGCTATGGAGTTATCCAGCTTTGGCCTGAAATTTGAGAGCACATCAACAATTCAGAGTAGGGTATTGGCAGAGTGTATTGTAGAATGGACGCCAAGCCCTGATGAATAAGTACTGGAAATAGTTACCCCGTCAAGGAAGCGCCCCAAGAATGGATCATGTATTTCGATGGTGCATTCTCCCTGCAAGGTGCTGGGTCTAGCGTGCTTCTCGTCGCTCCGGATGCATTTTCCCCGGGAGGAGGCAACCAACAATACAATAGAGTATGAAGGGCTCCTTGCAGGGCTCAAGATTGCCACATAATTGGGAATCAAGAAGCTGATCATTCGAGAAGATTCACAAATTGTGGTGAGACAAGTCAACAAGGATTACCAAAGTCCATTGATGGAGGCATACGTTGAGGAAGTGAGAAGATTGGAGGATGCTTTGACGGATTGCAAACAGAGCACGTACCTCGTGCGGAAAAAAGCATAGCTGATCATCCTTCAAATATTGATGTGCAAAAACTTCCCGTAGAACCAGGAACTTTTGTTCTCCATCTTACTCAGCCCTTCATATCCCCGGCAACAATGGCCCGAAAGAGGAGGAAGTTGGACTCCGGTAAGCCTCGTCGATGACACTCTATACAGAAGAAGGCCCAATGGTGTGAAATTGAAGTGCATCTGTCGGGAAGAAGGCAAGGAACTGCTGGCGGAAATACACAAAGGCATGTGCGGCGCCCACATTGGATCAAGGGCATTAGTTGGGAAAGCATTCCGGCAAGGAATCTATTGGCCCACAACCCTCCAAGATGCGGTCGAGCTAGTCACCAAGTGTGAAGCCTGCCAGTTCCATTCCAAGAACATCCATCTTCCTGCACAAGCTCTTCAGACAATCCCTTTTTCATGGCCGTTTTTGTTCTAGGGGCTCAATATCCTCGGCCCTTTCCACCGAACTGCCGGGGGCTTTGAATTCTTGTTCCTTGCCATCGACTAGTTTACAAAGTGGCCAGAATTAGATGTCGTGAGAAAGGTGACTGCTTAGTCAGCTATCAAGTTCTTGAAAGGACTTGTGTGCCACTTCGGGGTCCCTACCCGGATCATCACCGACAACGGCACCCAGTTCACGAGCCATGCCTTAATGCAATATGTTCATGCCCTCAGAAACAAGATCTCATTTGTCTCTGTTGCACATCCCAGAAGCAATGGACAAGCTGAGAGGGTGAACGCTGAAGTGTTGCGAGGACTCAAGAAAAGAACATTTGATAAGCTGCAGAAGTGGGACAGGAATGTGCTACCAGTAGTTCTCTGGTCCCTCAGAAAGACACCAAATCGAGCTACCGGGCAGACTCCATTCTCCCTAGTTTATGGGGCAGAAGCAGTTATCCCCACGGAACTCATTTACGGGTCGCCTCGAGTGCTTGCCTATGATGAAGTAGCGCAGGATCAGCACCGACGTGACGACGCTGTGCTTCTCGAGGAGAACCGTCTCTGGGCTGCTACGCATGTTGCACGCAATCAGCAAGCCCTGTGTCGCTATCACAGCCGCAGGGTTCATGCCCGGTGTTTTGAGGAAGGCGACCTTGTCCTTAGGCGCGTTCAGTCCGCCAAGGGTACAAACAAGTTGACGCCAAAGTGGGAAGGCCCTTACCAGGTAGTTCGAGTCACCATACCTGGCGCAGTCCGTCTAGAGACTGGAGATGGCATTCAATTGCAAAACTCATGGAACATTGAGCATCTCCGCAAGTTCTACCCGTAAGGCGCGGCTGTCGGGCCCTGCCCGGCAGGCACCCTTTTGTACAGGCCTTGCCTCAGTTGCATGTAACCCCTTGTACAAAGCCAGGCGCAGATCCTGAGCAATAGAGAAATAAATGAAGCGCTGGGGGCGACAAGTTTGATGCATGCATAAGCATTTCATGAGCATCGCATGTTCATGTGGATAAGATCGCATCTGGCATCAATTCCATCTGCATAAAACTGTAGGTTCCTGCCAAGAACTCAGCCTCTAAAGGAAGCTGGAAAGATGAACTAATACTGCAATCTCCGGCAAGCCAAACAGATAAGTTATATCTCTTGTCCATACGTCTTCTATAAGCAAACACTTGCGCATAAGAAAACCTCGCCACTTTTTGAAACTTAGGAGCTCCCATCCCTCGACTCGAACGTTAATTCAGTCGGGCTGGTCGCGGTGGCCTTTGATGACAAAAGATTGGTGGGGGTTGGTCCCTCATCACAATTTGTGCCCGGTAGGCTTAATTCCCCGGCAACAAAATAGAGGGTACCAACAGGATAGCCTGCCGGGGGAAACTCTTTTATTTGAAAATATAGAGGCATTCCACCTCTGCATGGACATATACATGCACGAGTCACCGGCAAGGTTCATATTTTTCATTAATATGCGGATTTAAAAAGTACAGACCTTACAGGACATAGACATGGATTCAAGAGATTACATTATTTGAACTAAAATTTAGCAAATGCCTATAGATTTAAGATTGAAAAAAGATAAGTGCCCCCTAATGCCCTTTCTTGTCCCTCTCCTTCTAGGCACTGCGGCAGGAGCTGAAGGGGGCAAAAGGGGTGCCTGGGCAGAAGCCCAGCCTGACCCTGTTGGGCTCCAGGAGATGTAGCCTGGCGGGGGCGGGAGGGCACCGGCGAAGGCGTCGATGGAGAGCATGGCGGAGGCGACCCGCCAACCGCCACCACCAGGGCCAGCAGGACAAGGCAGGGCTAACTGAGCTGCAGCCCGCGAGGAAGCCTATCGGGGTCCAGCTAGAAGGCTGCTGGAGGAGCCGGAGGCACCACCCCCATCTCTGCTCCCAACTACCCCGCAAATCACCTTGCCGAAGAGGAGGTGCAGATGCAGATGGGGCTGCCGCCGCCTGACGGTGGCGGTCCGGCTGATACTCAGCCGGAGTCAGAGGCGTCGCCCTCCCGATCGGTGCTGTCGTCATTGCCGTCACTGTCCTTCTCCTCACTATCGCTCGAGGAGGAGCTTTCATCATCGGTCGAGCTCTCCACGCAGCACCCTAAGTGAGCACCCGAGCTCCCAAAAACTTTGACGGAAAGGAAACCGTCCTCCATTAACTTAAAATGGAGGACGTGCCCTTCCGACAAGCTATGGGCACGAGCGAAGGTATTCCAGCCTCGGCGGAAGTATATGACATGAGGGGTGGGGAAATCTACATCCACTCGTATGCTGCCATTCCCGCGGCCCCTCATGTGCAGTCTCAGTGCACGCGGCTGCTCGAGCTCCATCGCCATGGCGAATGGGGTAGGGAGGCGGAGACGACCATGAACTGGCTTGTACAACCTGATGACGAACTCTAGTGGCTGGTCTCCGACATGGCCTTCCAAGGGAGGGGGAGTGTTCCTCTTGGGCGCAATCAGAGCACCGCCCTGTCCTCCTCCTCCTCCTCCTCGAGCTCCACGACGACCACGACCTCGCCCCCTCCCTCCTGCTCTCATGGCGGGTTCCATCGCTTCTTTGTCCGGAGGAGTGAGGATACGCTGTTGAGCGGAAGCTCTTGTCGCCACCGCTAGAGCACCATCGCGTCCACACCCTCTCGCCATGACAAGCAGGGAAAGTTGAAAAGGGGAGAAGGAAAGTGTGTGAGTAAACGCACCGTTCCTGCCCCCTTTTACAAACGGACGATGTAGGGGGCTGGCCTCTCAACCAGGAGGCAACCGCCCTGCTCCTTCAATAGGGCCTCCCTATGCCTTCAACGGCTCAGGAAATCGGAGCCGGCCCTCTACACCAACCAACGGCGCCTAGTTTTCTGCCATGGCACCCGTCCCCACGCACTCCGCATCCGCCACCTACCATACCCAACGCATAAGGCACATGTGGCAGATGCACCTGGGGCGGGAGGCAAATGGAATGGCAGTTTCCGCCCCATGATAGTGGGGTGCGGGTAATACACGAGCCACAATCTGGTTCTTTCCATAACGCTCAGCACGACGCACGGGAAAACCGGAAGCTGGCCCAGACGCAAGTTAGTGAAGAAGCGAAGAGGATCTCAAGGGACCAGCCACTTCCACGCCCTGCCTGTGCACTTGTTAGGGCCTACCCCAACGACACACAGCAGCGCATTTGGGACAGGCCCGAGGGCTTCCGTCGGTCCAACAAACCCTGGGTCCATTGCCCAGATTGTGCACAGGCATGAGAGTAAGATTACAGCACCAAGGTCAGATTGGAGCGCAAGGGATCAGTCCTTCAAAGGACCGCCGTGCAGCACAATGATACGTCCATTTTGCATCATGCTTTTATATTGATATTTATTGCATTATGGGCTGTTATTACACATTATGTCACAATTTCTCTCTTATTTTACAAGGTTTTCATGAAGAGGGAGAATGCCGACAGCTGGAATTTTGGGCTGGAAAAGGAGCAAATATTAGAGACCTATTCCGCACAACTCCAAAAGTCCTGAAACTCCACGAAAGTCAGTTTTGGAATATATTAAAAATATTGGACGAAGAAAGCACCAGAGGGGGGCCACCCACTGTCCACGAGGGTGGAGGGCGCGCCCTACCCCCCTGGGCGCACCCCCTTCCTCGTGGGCCACCTGGAAGCCTCCCGATGCCCATCTTCTGATATAAGGTGTCTTTTGCCCTGAAAAAAATAAGAAGGAAGCTTTCGGGACGAAGCGCTGCCGTCTCGAGGCGGAACCTTGGCGGAACCAATCTAGGGCTCCGGCGAAGCTGTTCTGCCGGGGAAGAATCCCTCCAAGAGGGGGAAATTGTCACCATCGTCATCACGATCAATCCTCTCATCGGGAGGGGGTCAATCTCCATCAACATCTTCATCAGCACCATCTCCTCTCAAACCCTAGTTCATCTCTTGTATCCGATCTTTGTCTCAAAACCTTAGATTGGTACCTGTGGGTTGATAGTAGTGTTGATTACTCCTTGTAGTTGATGCTAGTTGGTTTATCGGTGGAAGATTATATGTTCAGATCCTTTATGCACATTAATACCCCTCCACTACTAGGGAAAACCCTAGTAGTAGTGCTTGAAATATGCATAGCAGTAGCGCTGGGTCCAGCGCTACTGCTAGCGCGCTACAACTAAGTTGTAGCAGTAGCGCTGGTATAGGCAGCGCTACTACTAAGTATTGTTAGCAGTAGCGCTTCCTGGACCAGCGCTACTAATAGTTATCAGTAGCGCCTTTTCATGTGAAGCGCTGCTGCTAAGCCAGCGCTACTGCTAGGTGCTCTCCAGCGCTACTGCTAATGTTCCTGCTTTCGCTGACCCTCACCCCCTACGTATTTGTGGTGTATTTATACAGGCTCTATACAATAGTTTCATCAGATCATACTAAACATACACTATCTCATCATATCATAGACATATAGTAGTCTCATCATACCATCATCATCATTCAACACAAATATCATCAAATCTCGAAAATAGCGATACACAAGTGGGATCATGTCATGTCTCGAATCAGTGCAACTGCATGGTCATGGCACACACACAAGTTTCATCATCTCTATCTAAACCATGATGTAGAAGAGAAGAGCGATCAGCATGAGCAAGAGCGCGACTATGTAGTACCATGACCCTGCTCATGCTAGAGTGTCCACCTCAAGTAACTACTTTTTGCTTCGGCTCTGCTGTCGAACCCTCTATGGCTAGCACCCGGGTACCTGTGCACCTGGGCCTGAGCGGCCGGCCAGTGGTCGTACACTCATAGAACCCTCCCAACGTACACGGCATAGTAGCCCTTCGCCTTCTCTGATCTATGTATCTGCATCGTGAGTTGATGAATTTAACGATAATATGCAACATAATGTACTTAAGAAAACAAGGAGGCATAATTAGCAAAATACAATTAAACAATAGTAAACATAAATGACGAAGTTCCTCATACCCAAACTAATTAACTAGAGCGATCTACGCTAGTTCAGGACCACGGTTTAGTTACATCACATAGTTTCGCCGTGTATAAATTCAAAGTTTTGCCATAGAAAGACAGTAGTGACACATTGTCATCAACAATTAGTCCTCCATGCCGGCGGTCCAATCTTCATAGTCAGGGAGGAAGCACCCGACCTTCTTGAAAGGCTTCAGGTCCAGACGCTGAGCAAGTAGCAGTGCTCGGACATCTCACTACAAAAAAAAAGACACATCCGTGACATTTTGGGCGGAACGAAAAAAAATTATGTCATACTTATGACACTTGTATGACGATAATTGTGACAAAACCCGGTATCATCATAGATGTGGTGGGGTCCTACTTCTATGACAAAAAATCATGATAGAAAATGGGCTTTTCGTCCTGGGCGGGCCGGAGACGCAGCTGCATGACATTCTTTGGGCCGTCCATGACGGAAAAATCATGGTAGAAGCAAGGGCGAGGAAAATATCGGGGTGTTCCCGGTTATGGTGGGTGGTTGGGGCCGAGCGATGCGTGTTTCTCTCGTACACGCACGTGCGTGGGTGCGAGGCGTTGGGCTCTAACTGAACCCGAGCGAGGCGTTGGGCTCTAACTCAACCCGAGCGATTGCACTGCAGGCTACGCGTTACTGAACCCGAGCAAGCGATCGATCGATGGATGTTAACTGAACTCGATCGAGAGATTCCTTCACTACTGCTGCTAACTGAAGCTGAACGATGCTGCCTCTGGATGAACAGTGAGCGTTGCTGGGGGGGTTTGGATGAACAGTTTCCGGTGGGGGTGGATGAACAGGACCTCGTGGTGTTGCCTCTGGATGAACAGTGAGCGTTGCTGGGGGGTTTGGATGAACAGTTCCCGGTGGGGGTGGATGAACAGGACCACGTGGTGTTGCCTCTGGATGAACAGGACCCCGATCGATCGAGACGGTTGGGGCTGGATGAACAGGATCCCATGGAGGGATGGATGAACAGGACCACCCCATGGAGGGCTGGATGAACAGTAGACGGTGGAGGGGTGGATGAACAGTAGCCCGTGGAGGCGTGGTTGAATAGGAGCCCGTGGAGAGGGCTGGTTGAACAATAGCCGGTGGAGTAACGCGCGGTGGAGGCTGGATGAACAGGAGCCCATGGATGAACAGTCGCAGGTGGACGCTGGAGGAGGTCGACGGTGGATGAAAAGTAGCCCGTGGAGGCTGGAGGGGGTCGACGGTGGAGATGAACAGTATCCCGTGGAGTCCCGTTTTGCGGTACGCCACACCCCTCCTGATGAATAGGACCCCTACGCCACATCCCTCCCGATCAACAGGACCCCCGTTTCGACCGTAGGAGGTCCGTTTCCTCTGTTTTGCGGTACGCCAGACCCCTCCCGATGAACAGAATCCCGTTTCGAATGTGGCCGGTCGAACACAAGGCCGTTTCCTCCGTTCTGCGGTACGCCAGGCCTCGTTTCCATCGGCTGTTCCATCCAAGCCCTCCCGATGAACACGACGACGCATTCCGTTCCGACCCAACCGGTTGGCTCCGCATGAACACGACGACGACGTTGTTTCTCCATTCCGTCCGAGCCATTGACATGAGCCCTGGCCGTATGTATGCGCGAGTAGGCGTTCGAGACCCTGCCCGTATGTACGTACGTGGCCGTATTTTCTTTCTTGCACACTGGCCGATGTACGTACGTGTACGTGCTACGGGCGCGCCTCTACTACGACATGCGCGCGCCTCTACATCGACCAGTATGTACGTATACATTCGCGACCAGAATGACAACTCTACATACGCTTTGACCAAGTGGGTCCCGACTGTCAGGCACTTCCTTGCCTGTGAAGATGTAGCTAGTGGGTCCCAGCAGTCAGGGGGCGAATCGTTTTTTTTTGCCCGGACGCACTTCCTTGCGTGCGAAGATGTAGCTGGTGGGTCCCAGCAGTCAGGAGGAAACGTTTTTTTCGCGAAATACGGTGGCCCGTCCGGTGGGTCCCCGCTGTCAGGTGGAGGAATAATTATTTTGCACGTAATAAGGAGGCACTTCCTTGCTGCGGCCGTGGACCTAGCTGTCAGCCTCTCCACATACAGTCCACGTCTGATGGAAGCCGTTCCTTGACCACGTTGACCACGCCACACCGAGAGCACCAGGGCGGTGGACGACGGCGAGGCCTAGGAAGGGGACGACGCGGAGCCGGGGAAGACGCAGCAGTGGATGCCCACGCGTAGAGGAGTATGAGGGTTCACTGGTTCGCTGCGGTGTGAGGCTTCCGTCACCGCAGAATAACAGGGGGTGTGGGTGAGTAGAGGGATGGCCTGGCCAGCGGTGGGAGTAGTAGGGGGCGGTGAGGCCTCCACCGCATTGTAGCCGGCCACGGGAGGCGGGAGCACGAGGCACGACCGGCGCTGGTTTGGGCGGCTGGAGCAAGAAGACCAGAGGTTGAAGAAGCACTACGGCCGTTGGATGGACATCGTACGGTCACTGGAGCTAGAATCATGCATATTGACTAAGTTGGCAGAGCCCTCCGTCCCCGTCAACTTAGTAGGCCCACAAGTCAGCCTGCCACTATACTGGGTCCCAGCTAGCAGGGGGAGTATTCATTTTTTGTGCGTAATAAGGAGGCACTTCCTTGCGTGTGAAGTAGCTGGTGGGTCCAAGCTGTCAGTGGCGGTAACATTTTTTTCGCGAAAGACAGAGGCCCTTTCGATGGGTCCCAGATGTCAGGTGGAGGAATCATTATTTTGCGCGTAATAAGGAGGCATTTCCTTGCGTGCGGCCGTGGACCCAGCTGTTAGCCTCTCCACGTACAGTCCACTTTAGATGCATGTCGGTCGTTGACCAAGTTGACCAGGCCGCGCCGAGAGCACCAGGGCGGTGGACGACGGTGAGGCCTAGGAAGGGAACGACACGGAGGCGGGGAAGACTCGGCAGTTGTTTCCCACGCGGAGGGGAGTACGACTGTACGAGGGTTTACTGGTTCGTCTGCCGTTGCCGGAGAATAACAACATGTGTGGGTGAGTAGAGGGATGGCTAGGCCAGCGATGGGAGTACGGTGGGGCGGTGAGGCCTGCGCGGCAGCACAACCGGCCGCGGGGAGGAGAGAGCCGGCAGTCCCGCCGGCGCTTGTTTCAGCGGCTGGAGCAGGAAGAGTTGAGATTGAAGAAGCACGACGGCCATTGGATGGACATCCAACAGTCACTGCTTGTGCGTCAACCTTTTTTTTAGGAAAGCCTCAAATCTGTGGAAAACATGATACAACCCAGCTGCCATTATTTCTAATAATTTACAGCCCATTTGCTAATTCTTAAGGTTTTTTTGGAGCCCATATTCTTTTTGTTAGCATTATAGCCCATATTGTGGCCAGGGTTAAAAAATTATAGGAAATTTTTCGTATTTCGGTGCAGTCTGAACTGTTTTTAATCCCAAAATTTCGAGTCACATTCAAAATGATTTTAAAAATAAATGTATATCAATATAAAATCCAACAAATTTTCCACGCATAAAAATCAATGCAATTTAAAATCTCGAAATGAAAAAAAGAAATTTGAAACTAATTGCCGGTTTGATGTGTTTTAAAAATGTACAACCCATTTCTCATTACTGATAGGCCATTTTCTAGGCCAGCCGAATGAAGCTCTCCTTGTCTTGAAAGATTTGCAGCCCAACAGGCCTGACAAAGCGACTTACTTGGCAAATCACAAAAAACTGGGTTGTGGCCGTGGACCCAGCTGCGGCCGTGGACCCAGCTGTCAGCCTCTCCACGTATAGTACTCTTCCGATGGAAGTCGGTCGTTGACCACATTGACCACGCCGCGCCGAGAGCACCAAGGCAGTGGACAACGGCGAGGCCTAGGAAGGGGACGACGCGGAGCCGGGGAAGACGCGGCAGTGGATGCCCACGCGGAGAGGAGTACGAGGGTTCACTGGTTCGGCTGCGGTGTGAGGCTACCGTCGCCGCAGAATAACAGGCGGTGTGGGTGAGTGGAGGGATAGCCTGGCCAGCGGTGGGAGTAGTATGGGGGCGGTGAGGCCTCCGCGGTAGCATAGCTGGCCATGGGAGGCAGGAGCAGGCGGCACGACCGGCGCTGCTTTGGGCGGCTGGAGCAAGAAGACCAGAGGTTGAAGAAGCACTAAGGCCGTTGGATGGACATCGTACGGCACTGGAGCTAGAATCGTTCATATTGACTAAGTTGACAAAGCCCTCTATCCCCGTCAACTTAGTAGGCCCACAAGTCATCCTCCCACTATGGTGGGTCCTAGCTGGCAGGGGGTATTCATTTTTTTGTGCGCAATAAGGAGGCACTTCCTTGCGTGCCAAGATATAGTTGGTGGGTCCGACCTGTCAGCGGAGGGAACTTTTTTCGCGAAATACAGAGGCCCTTCCGGCGGGTCCCAGATGTTAGGTGGAAGAATCATTATTTTGCGCGTAATAAGGAGGCATTTCCTTGTGTGCGGCCGTGGACCCAGCTGTCAGCCTCTCCACGTACAGTCCACTTCCGATGGATGTCGTTCGTTGACCACATTGACCACGCCGCACCGAGAGCACCAGGGCGGTGGACGACGGTGAGGCCTACGAAGGGAGTGACACGGAGCCCGGGAAGACACGGTAGTGGCTTCCCACGTGGTGGACAGTACGAGGGTTGACTGGTTCGGCTGCCGTCGCCGGAAAATAACAGGAGGTGTGGGTGAGTAGAGGGATAGATAGGCCAGGGATGTGAGTATATGATGGGGCCATGAGGCCTGCCCGGCAGCACAGCCGGCCACGGGAGGCAGGAGTAGGCGGTTCCGACGGTGCTGGTTTGGGCGGCTGGGCAGGAAGATCATAGACTGAAGAAGCACGATTGCCGTTAGATTGACATCTAACAGTCTGACGCTGGTAGAGTTGATTGTTGACTAAGTTTCTTTTTTGATAAAACTTGTGTACACATGAACTTAGTAGGCCCACAAGTCAGCCTCCAAATCTGTGGCAGACAACATAGAGCCCATTTTCTATTTTTTTAATAATTTGCAGCCCATTTGCTAATTCTTAAGTAATTTATTACAGCCCATTTTCTGCCCAGGACCACGGTCAAAAAGTTCAACCTTATTTTTCATATTTCGGTGGAGTCCGAACTTTTGTAATCCCGAAATGATAAATATTTTTTTAAGAACTTATTGATTTGCCAAAAAAATCGTTTTGTTTTTGTAAGCAAATAAGACGTGAGACAATTGAGTTGGTTTAAGGGAAAACCAGTGGTAAAAAAATCAGCGCTGGGAGGGAAAACAACAACAAAAATAAGGATGTAAATATGAAAAGGGAATTTTATGTATTTTCAATATAATGATACGTGTATATGAACTAGTAAAACTATAGGTAGAGATTAGAAAACGGATGTAGGATGTGCGTTTCAAGAGGAAAATAGAACTGGGTTGTGTGTTTGATTCAGTAAAAAACTGCCTGCGGATGTTGTAAGACAAAATATAACTAACGCTGGCAGGCCAGAGGCCAGTAGATACCTGCTGGATCTTTGTGCCCCGTTGTCGTCATGGGCTGGGCCTGTTAAAAACAAAACCAAGCCTGGGCAGTCTACAGCCCAGTTGAAACTTGCTCGACCTGAAAAAACAATATACATGCTCAATAAACGAGAGAATTCTGCAAGTATAGACTGATAACTGGGATGCAGGAGGGGATATTGTTTTTTCATCATTATAATAAGAGCATGCACATGTTTCGAAACATTTGGAGAACTGGGAATTCGAACAGCAGGTGCTTATGCTACCCATCAAATAAAAATCAGGTGCCTAAAAATTCGTTTCGAAACAAATGACTCAGCTTTATATCCACGTCGACCCTCGGCATGATGGTTGGAAGCAAATGCCAAGTTCATACCAAAAGATTGTTAACAACAATACCAACTTGCGGACGACAAGGTAGTACAAGTACCAATACCAAACTAACTTATAATCTTTTTGCTCCTGGCCCTAGTGTTCGTCTGGTAGAAAATCTTGTAGAGGACCAGCTCCCGCTCCTTCTCTTGCTCCAGGTCCCCGAGGTGGTACTGGTGCATCACCCAGTTGGTCCTCTGCTGGTCAAAGTTCTTGTTGGTGTGCATCGCCAGAACCTTTTTGCTGCCCGTCTGCCGGCCGTTGACCATCACCGGCAAGGTATTGCCGGTGTTGTGCCACATCGCGTGCATGCCGCACTCCGACTGTATCTTGCGACGCGTCCACATGCCCCTTTTGAATGCCCCGGAATTGTGCTGGAAGAAATGCTTGCTTAGGCCACTCAATGTGATACCTGCAGTATTGTCGAATACAGGTTTTAGTGTACGTAGTTGGCATTTTCATAACATCTTTGGCATGTTGCAGTCACTTGTTTCACTTTTTATTAACTGTCAAATTGTAATTGCTTCACCAGGTCTGCGTCTAAAAAGAAAAATAGAGCTATAAACAAAGGAATATGTTTGTGCAAGTAGACGGCCGATCGGTGTCTTACCTGGAAGTTTCTCAGGATGGATGTAGCATATGCCGTGCTCGCTGTCGATGGTTGGTATGAACAAATCGATGAGAGAGTGAGATCTCGCGCTGTCAGCACTCACTTTGGCCTCAAGGTGCTCGATCAGCTCCTGATCCATGGGATCGAACTTGACGCCAGCCAGCAGCACCGGCCAATCCTTCTTCGACTTGCATGTGTTAATTCCAGTTATATGGTACTCAATGTATGATCAATCGACTGTTTTAAGTGAATGATGAAAGATTTCGACAGATAAGTGGTACTCCAAATCTGAAGTCCAGAATACCCGAACACGCCGCCGGGATTCTTGTGTCACCTCACGCGCAGCGTGTTGTCACGTTAATTCAATGTGTGGACATGATGAATAATTTGACCAACGTATACTAGTACTGCTACTGTACTACTTACTAGTCGTATTTAGTGTCACATTTTAACCATAGGTTTAACTAACAAGTACGCACTTGAAGCCTAAGTGATATATATATATACTGCACAGCATCTCCATCATCATTATCAGTACATCCTGCGCAGGTGAGTTAGGATGCACTTGATCCCAGAAAGGTATCTATCCTTCAAACCAGAGGAGTGCTTCAAACTAACAACAGTACATAATATCCAACAAAAGAGGGTCGTGCTACAATAGGAGAATATATGGCTCAGTCTACATATCTGTACGAATCATGTTGTGCATATTTGCTGTTGGCATGAACCACATCGCCGCATGTCGGGTTTGCAAAAGCCATCCATCGCATGGAAGCTTGATGCCTTTCACACACTGAAGATTATCTGGCAACAAGTTGTGTCGACGAATCTCTGGATATGGTGATTCATGAAACCCATGGTATGATGTGTAAACACAGTCCCCCTGGCGAATGGAAGTTGCATAGCACGGTAATCATCGCCGGTGATATGATCGATGATTGGTTGGATGATCGGATAATTGAGCCCGAGGAACATGGAGTGGTTGATAAGGCTGTAAACCTGCCTCTAGTTGAATACGCCTGGCCCAACGGAGCTGGGATCTTTCTCGAACATGAAGCAGCCATAGCCATCAATGTCACGAACGCCCCAGGCATTGTACTGCATGTGGTTTGATGAAATGGTTTGGTCAATTTGGTACATGCAAATGAGCATCAAATGACCACCATCAGCTGAACGGGTGATAAACCACCACCCATCGGCTGGTATGATTCCAGGTCCTGGAATCATGAAGGCCAGCGCATTTGCGTCTGCTGCAACAATTCACATTGGAGACCAAAAGGACAAAAATTAACAATCATGTTCAGAGTATGTGTGGAATTAAGATTATTATAACAGTGACACATATCATAGACAGAGAATTGCAATGCCGTGGTCATAATCATACCCCAAGTTAAAAAAATAAGCCAATGGCTTTCATATTCTAGCAATATATCTTGGTTCAAACATCATGTAACAATGAGAGGAAAACAGATATGACAGAGCCTACTCATATTCTACCATAGCACTTACTACAGTTATCATATCAACTCTAAGCAATAACATGCGTTGTTATAAAAATCCTGGAAATGAGAGTAACATATAGCAATCATGAGGTTATACTCATAATATCTATTCTAACAATCATTAGATACCAATTGTTCTCATATCAACTCTAACAATAACATGTGTGGTCATAAAAATCTAGGAAATGAGAGGAACATATAGCAATGATGTGGTTATAGACATACTATATATTCTAAATTTGTAACAATGAACAGGCAGTCGTATTCTTAAGGTAAAGATGAGATGAGATAGAACAATTACACGACGATAGATTCCACCAGTATAGGCAGCCAATCTGTGCGTCGACCGCATAAACGATGCCATCGTGCACTATAGCATCAGACAGAAGTGTTGGGTAAAGAGGATCGACGATGAGCCATAACCATGTATGGTGACCGGATTCCAGATAGACTAATCCCATGTTGAACACGGCAATGAGCTTGTAATCCATGTAGTCCTCTGATGGTGTGGGCACTTCGCAGATTACAACCTTCAGCAAACAGAGGTCGAGCCAAAAGCTCAACGCGTCTCGTGCGTAGTAGGCAGGAGTGTCCGGCGGGCCGCGAGGATCGATGGCGGTAGTATCCAAAGATGGAAGGGTGATCTCTTGCTGGGTGTAGATATCCACGAGACACCACGGACTACCGGATTGGTGGATGAGGACGATCCAGTTGGCCTTCATGCCCGCCCAGTAGTGGTCGCGCATGAAGGACAGGTGGACGGGTAGTGGTAGCATGTCGAGGGGCACCATGGCAACCTCCGTAGGATCGTCAAGTCGGTGTCTGGGCCACCTGCGAGGATCGGGCATCAGCAAGCAGGGTGTCTTGAAAAGAGCCGGCCGGTTGCAGACAAGTAGACGGTACTAAGACACCAAGCATGCGGCCAGACGGACGGTGCTGAGTAGGTCCATACGATTACAGATCTGCTCCAAGAGAACATCGGGGAGGGAATTCCAATCGCGGCTCTGCGTGTCAGTCGGTTCTGCCATTGGGGTTTTCGGTGCCTGCGAGCCAGCGGGGAAGTGGATTTGGGCGGGCGAGCAAAGAAGCTTCTCCTCATGTGGCCGAGCAGTGGTCGGGGGGATATGGTACGCGCGAGCTACCAAGGAAGATAGCGCGGGTGGGCGAGCAGTGAGCGGGGGGAAATGGTGTGCGGCCGACGATGGGGAAGAAAGGAGGAAGAAGAAGAGAGGAGGAAGAAGAGTGGGAGACAGGGAAGAAAATGCATTAAATCTCAATTCTACTACTACTACCAGGATATACCGTCCTTCGGAGTGTAAATAGTTACACTGATGACATGTGGGTCTACCACAAGAGGGCCCATATGTCAGTTAATGGAGGACAGAAGCATGCTCTACTGGCCAACATGATGGCAGTACTGGGTAAGGCTGATTTAGTAACACCAACACGCTGGTTCAGCTTATTAATTAAGTGTCCCATCTGCTGCAGCGTGTATTGTCACTTCACTGCGAAGACTAGTTGAATACTTCTCTCTGACCGAGATGGGAATAATGGATCGCGAAGACTTCCTTTCTACATTATCCCTATGCCTCTACGCTCACTTCACTCATTTTGCTCCGCACATAGTCACTTGTTGAAATCTCTAGAAAGACAAATACTCCGTATTTGGGAACAGAGGAGGATTTTACTCTATATTTGGGAACAGAGGGAGGATTTTACTCCGTATTTGGGAACAGAGGGAGTATCACCATATGGAGGGAACAGAAGAAGCTTGAAATATGAACATGTCAATGGGAGGGAGTAAGCTCCATGCATGCATGCATGCAACATGCAACACTCACACATACACATGGACGCAAGCAACACTCGTGCACCCATGCGGCACACAGCATGCAACACACACACTCATGCTCAAGTGCTCAACCTACTCCCTACGTCCGTGAAAGACTGTACATTTAGAGATTTACACATTGACCAGGGCATAATTAACGCCCAAAAGTAGCAGACTTATGTGTGCATGCGACCATTGAGAGAAGAAGATTAAATGAAGGTCGTTGCATGCTGTAATTAAGGATAGACATGTAGCCTATACCTAGAGCACAAGTTGGTGCATTAGTCAATCAATACCGATTTAGATTAAAGGCTAAATGCATTGGAAGTGTAGATGTACTACACTCTTTGTTTTTTAGCTGATTTCTTTGCTCTGCCAACTGACAGGTGGGACCCAGAAACTAGGTGACAATTTAACCAGTCAACAAAGTGCCACGTCGACTATGTGGCCGGTCAGTAGGGTGCAATACGGTGCTCTACGATGAGCTAGTGATCGTATAATCACCGCAAAACTATATATAGTGACCGTAAAGAGCGTATTGTTACATACGTTGACCGCCAGTGTATTTTTCTCCTTTCAAATTAAGCCATATTAATCGGAAAGGACGCAGTATGGACTAGTCCTAGTACTTCTTTGATGTGTCCCGTCAACTCGCTGAACGAGGAGAAGCTTGCTTACTACGCCTCTCCCTCGCCCACGCGTGCGGTGGTTCGCAGGACGAGGAGAGGGTTTTGACTACAGCGCCCTCTCCCTCTCCCTCTCCCTCGCCCTCTCCCTCGCGGTGGACGTGCAACAGTTCAATCGGTGTCAGATTGCCAGAAGCATAATGTGTACTGTAGTATCATCATTGTTGGACCTTCCGAAGAGGCGAAGAGCCAAGTGCAAGGTTCACACGAGTACGAACTGTTGAACCTCCCGAAGAGGCAAAGAGCCAAGCGCAAGGTTTTATAGGAGTTGTCGTCCTAGTAGGAGCGTACTACAACTATAGCGAACGATGCTTTTTTTTGTGGGATGCCGCCACGTCACATATATCCAAAGCTGTGCCACCTTTTTTCCCAAGGAGCGTGTTGGAGCCCGTGCAACAACCACAGAAGTTGCATGTACACATAACACATTTACCAGTAATAAATTCTAAAGGACAAATGCCAGTATGCCACACAAGTTCATCTCCAATTCATGTGATAAATTTGTGCACGACTAGTCTACATATATTCACAGCGCTACCGTTCACAATTTACCCTACTCCACTTACACGTTATAGATGGGCTGCATGTCCTCCTCCAGGTTCCAGTCCTAGGTGTTCTTCATGGATGGCACGATCCATAACGGTGGGCAACGGGAATCATTGTCGCAACTTTCTAGTCCGGTTCCACACGATGGAGACTCATCCAAGCTGAAGCGGCATAAATCAGGGATAACGTGTCCCAGCATGTCGTTCATCCGACGGTGCGCACTGAAGACACAACCATGCTTCATGAACGGCAGGCCTTCCGTGTTGTGCACGGAAGGTGGCATCCGCTTCACAATGGGGTAGCTGTCCCCAATGAAAAGCGAGTACTCTCCAAGAGTGTTCCTCGGCACCCACATAGCATCACGGGGGTCGAACTCGGCGCCGTTCATCTGGTACACGCGGCATCTCAGATCAGGACACATGGTGACGTACATAGTCAAGGTCCATGCATAATAATGTTGTGCTCAAATATGGCGGTCAGTAATACTGTGCGGCAAATAGTACTACTCCGGTATAGAGGAAGTAAAATAACCGGCTTATTATATATAGCCACTCTTGGCTACCTGGATGAGATAGTAAGACATGGAAAAACAAAAATGGTGGCAGCTAGTGGGTTCAAGTCTTCAAGGGCCTAGCTAGCTATACGCGTCCTCCAAGGTAAAAAGTACTCCTACTAGTACGTAAGTAGAGTACTAGTACAACAATGAAAGAGAAGGTGAGATGGTTAAAAAATGGAATACCTGGGTAGATGGTGACGGTCCGATCGTGGTAGATTGTGTGACCATGTTGCACATCAGTGGTACCATGGGTAACGACTGCTAAGATAGTTGATCCCAATATGCCAAAGTCAGCTACAAGGTTCCAGGTTAGACCGAATCGCGGATGCAAATGCACATCCAGGATCGGCGATCTTATTTTGATCGCGGGATGACTGGTCCCTGCAAAATAATGGAGTACCGTTAGGTATGCAAATGATGGTTTGTGCATTCTGTTTGTAATCTCCTGTACCGTAGGATGGCAACCAGGTGAAACAAGTCCCCTGGCTTGTCACTGCGAAGATGCGGCCTAGATGGCGCAAGCGTCTTCGAACGTGTAGGGGTACAAATCTGCCGCCGCCAACACGCGCCAGCCTCTGCCGTTACTGCCTCTTGCATTGATGGCAATCCTTATGTCGAACACCGCGATGAGATAGTAATCGTTGTAGCCACGTCGCTTTGTCTATGGGTCTGCAATTGCTATCTTCTTCAATCTCATGTAGGCATCATCATACGTATTCAAGCCCAGCCAGTCCGGAAGGCCGATCCCAATGGTGGAGAAGGGGTCTACCGGAACGGCCGCACTGTTATGGATGTTGTGCAAAATGATGGTGCTATCCGGCCGGAGGTATGCAAGCCAATCTTCGTTGGCACCGACCCAGACCTATATATAAGACGGTGGGCAGCGGATAAATTACGGGATGGAAATGGAATAACTAAGTACTACATGATCAAACTCCATTACTGACATGCTCATCGGACAAAATCCGACTACCTCTCAACGTCGGCAACTCTAGCGGAGTCAACGTGCAACAATGGCCAGGGAGCGGTGGACTGTTCGAAGGATTGTCCCATAGAAGAACCTTCTCCTCGAGGACGCATGGAAGACTAACAAGCATGGCCTTTTCCCAAGCCATTTTAAGCACCGTCTTGAAAAAGTTGGTGCAGGAAGCACCGAGTCTTGTGGCGGTGAGGACGTCGGAGCGGCGTGTGATTTCTCCCAGAGGATCATCATCCAAGGTCTCCCAGCCCCGACGAGGAGGAGAACCACCTGGCGAATCCATGGGAGCAACGATGAACTGCCTTCTCTTCGGGGGGAGGGGAACTTGCGAGGAGGAGATAAGAGCGTAGTAACCGCAGGGCCTCGTCCCTTCCAACTGTAGATCGTTCCTTAGGCTACTCATAGTGGGGAGTAACATATACTAGTATCATGCATATGATACTAGTATATGATACTACCTTCATAGTGCATAGTATCATAAATTAGTATCATAGATTACCATATTTATTGCCATGCATGACACAAAGTAGCATAGCATTTAACATGATACGGTATCTACCTATGTTACTATAACCCTCTCTCTCTTATTTAATTATGTGCCACATAAGCATGTTTGCTAGTCCCAAGTGCATGTTACCGGTTATGTTACCCCCACTATGGCTAGCCTTAGCGAAGGGGTGAGGCTATTATTTACTACTAGTACTAGCATTATGGGACGTTATGGGATTGCATTATACTGTAAATAATAGCACTAGTAAGAAATTTTTGGCACTAGCTAGTATTTTTGGCGTGGATTAAGAAACTTTGGGTATGTTTTTGCTATTTTTTGTACACGCCAACTAGTGTCAAAAAACGTCTTACATTATGTGACGGAGGAGTACGTACTCGTACTGTAGCAGTACTAGTACTACTTTCTCAACTAGTAGTGCGATGTACTGTACTTCTAGTATAGTGCACCAGTTTTGAACTCTTGAATCTCAGGACCAAGGAGCTACAGTTGGAAGTGGAGGGTACTATTGTTCTCTAGAACCATCATTGTACTATCAATGCAGGGAAAGTACACCTGCGTAGTGGCCTAGTGGGTACTCTCGGTGCTCTATTCAGCCGCTCCTCTCACGTAGCTGGCCTACTCAGCCGCTCCTCTCACGCACACACTAGCAGCCTGTTTATCAGCGACGGTTACTGCGGGGGCAGAACATTTGAGTTATTTGATACTCCCTCCTTTCCGGTTTATAAGGCTCAACTCAAAAATCTCACCAACCAAGGTAGATGGTGAGTGGTGGAATACTTTTTGTAGTTTGCAAAAGCACCCAATTAATGCTCTTGTTTTCCTCAAAAAAGTATGTTTACCAATGCATTAATTGCAATGCATGCATGCATAAATTACATGCACTGGTCAATTTTCTCTTAATACTTGCATGCAATGATTTAATGCAAACAACCAAATTGAGCCTTATAAAATGGAAAAACTAAAATTTTGAGATAAGCCCTATAAACCGGAAAGGAGGGAGTACAGCGAGACTAGGCTTTTCGCTTCCATTTGTGGAGGTGTAATGGATCTCGTCGAACTTTGTTAGTAGTTCCTTCTTTATGAATGAGATGAAGCAAAGCTTTCACCTCCGTTTAAAATAAACACGTCAAGAGGAATTTCTTTTATAGTAGAGCTGATAATGGAGTGAAGTCCATGCGTGCAACGCCACAAGCTACAGAGTAGTAGTAGAGCACTTTACGTACAAAGCCATATTGCCCAGTTCCCAATGCCCCGCCAGGCTTTTCCGGCTCCTCGGGCTTAATTGGGAGGCGCTAGTTTAAATATGCTACTAGCTGATGAGGAAGCTGCAAGCGAGGTGCGGCTAGGGCGAGCACGCGAGCCACGAGATGCTGGGAAGGAAAAACCGTTCACGTGGCTAGGCTATCCAGTGCACCCATATTATGGTGTTGCACGTCTGTTTGACTTCAAAACTCAAACTACCCGTGTAAAATATTGGCTCGCAGCAAATTTACTATTTTAAAAAAGGCCATCGTGCGTTCGGCCGGGATCTAACCCACAAAACGAGGTATACACTCCCGCGACCACTAGTAGTACTCATTGGAGTACAACGCAACCTAGAATCGCCTTTTGTCGCTAGTAGTACATTGTTCCTTACAAGAAACCCCTAATAATGCAAGAAACCACTAATAATGCCAAGAAACTACTACCACTTGCATACATGGCAGACTTAAGATAAGACTACCTTATCAACCATTGTACATGCTCTTACCAACCAGCCCTACCAAGAAACGACTACTCTACAAAGTGTCGTTATAGGCACGTTTCAACCCATGGCCCTGTTTGGATACGTTTGTTGTCAATCTAACCCTGCCATCCAAACACCACTTTGGTTAGAGTTAGTTCAGGGTTAGAATCTAACCTCTGACTTAGAGTATCCAAACAGGGCCCATGTCGCCGATGAAGTCAACGCCTTCTATTCGACTGGGCGTTATGACTTGTGGGACCTACATGTCAGTCTGCACAAAAATCCCCGAGTGACCTCCTACCTCCGGCCCGTCCACCTAGTCATCCTCGGCCATGGGACGCAGCTACCGCCACCGGCAGAAGGCGAGGTCAAAACCGCTGGCGGTGCGGAGCCCATCTTGCGGCAGCCCGGATGCCAGCTCCTTCCGGCGATCGCGGCCGCTAGCTAGCCAAGATAGCTCTGTCCAGCTGCTTGTCTGCAAGGTTTGCTAGCTAGATTGGCACGGCGGGGCGGCGGCTTGCTCGCGCGCGCCACGCTAAGGCCAGTCATCTGGCTCGAGCGAAGGCCAGCACGGCGGCTTGCTCGCTCGTGAGTCATGCTCGGGCCAGCCTGCCAACCCGTGCGGAGGCCAGCGCGGCGTCCGGCCCGTCCGGCGGAGCGGCGGCCAACTCGCTCATCACCGGCGCCACCGACGAACACGCATCAATACTGTTTGAAGTAATGTTCAGGAAAAATAATGATTTGAGGGGGAATAACAGGATAGAAGGTCAGATATGGGTCCCCCGTGTCAACGGTCAAACAAAATGTGTTGGTTTAAACTGCCTTGTCAGCACGGACATGTGGGCCAACCCGGTCATAAATGGATTTAAACTAACCTAATCGGTAGGTCGTAGTTTTTGGCGTGGATTAAGAAATTTTGGGTATGTTTTTGCTATTTTTTGTACAATAGATTCTTCCTAGGGCTGGTTGAAAGTGGTAGTTTTTTGTTAAATACTCTACATATTGTAGGTAGGAGTGAAAGTTAAGCTTTGGAACCCAATAATCAAGGCTAGTTACATAGTGCATATGTGTACATGATTGAAAGTAAATATCAACCATGAGTGACTAATATCTTGATGGAAAACTCGAAACTATGGAATACTAGGGAAAAAATTGCATGGTTGGAAATACTAGCAATGTTCATGTGCGTTGCAACGAATCATAATTAGAATAATACTTATTCTCAAACTTGATACAAAACACTCTAATTTTGATATACATATATCACTAGAGATATATTATGTTTCAATTAGTATATATTCCTTGGGCTGTTTTGGTGAGGTCAGGGAGGGATGTGGTTGGTTTTAAGATACTAATTATGTGTTTTTCTGCAAATTGGTAGACAAGTGGGATGTTTGTGAGAGAAGGCAACAACTTACCTCACAATCGTTAGATGTAGATCTAATGGTCACACTAGCATCACCAACTTAGTCTTCTATAGGAGTACTAGCAAGATCTGTGCATTGCACGGAACATCAAGATGCATTTTTTTATAAAAACACTCGTTGTGATTGACCCATGCGGGAGTAATCCCATGTGTGAAAACTAATGATATCTCGAGAAATAGGAGATAAGGTGAAGAGGAGTGGGGCGTGGTGGTGATTGGTGGTTGGACTGAGCGGAGGCATGGGGATTGATGACACCGGCAGCGGCCACCAGGCCAGTTTGTTCCAGAGGCTTCCTTTCTTAATTGCTGAACAATGAGGTTGTTGGAGATAAGGATGAACGAGGGAAGGCCTTGTCTGCAAATGTGGAGAGGGGTGCGGGTATCTTTTAGTTTCATTTCCATCAGTCAGATATAGATCGGGCGGTCTATATTGCAAGATGGCACGCGTACCATCATCACCAACTCGGTTTTTTATAAGAGAAGAAATATAAGTATGGAGATACAAATGTATTATCGATACTTGTTTCGGTAAACTAGCATCTACATTCTATTCAACGCATCAGCATGTGAGGCCTTAGCACAATGACTTCTCGACTGTGTAAAACAAAGGTTTTCCCATCACCGATAAGGAGGGGGTGACGGCGGCGCGCTTTTTGGCTTGCTCTAGTCCTAGTAGTCATACTAGGTGGTCTAAGCACGTGTAGATTTATTCTTTTTCACGTCTCGTGTTTGCCCTACTGCCACGACTGTTGATGAATAGACGGTAAGTTATTCACGGGGAAACCCTTGTTGAGCGTGTTTGCGAGAGAGAGAGAGAGATAGTGTGCGTGTGTGATATATCTAGAGACTGAGGCAATGATAACAGGTTCTTTGTGTCTATGTGTGTGGAGGATAGAGAGATACATGTACATGGGGCTTTGTGTTGTGTAACGTGGAGACACATATACATAATTAGAGAGTGAGTGTGCGAGATACACATGCGGACATGGGGAGAGATGATGATACAGATTAATGGGTGTTTGTGCGTGTCTGTGTGTGTTTGTGCGCGCGTTTGTGTGTGAGAGGGAGTGTGTGTATGTGGAGTAGAGAGACCACTAATGATGTAAACCTAGTATAAGGGAAGGGGGAATGGTGTGACATGTGTAGTAGCGGGATAGCATGGGTGCGGGCGGGGGGAGCAGACTATTTGGAGGAGACATCGATTGTGTGTGGGAGAGGGGTGTGAGAGCGAGAGAGAGAGAGGGAGAGAGAGAGCTAGCGACGGAGAGAGAGAGAGAGGAAGAGAGGGGGCGAGAGAGGGAAGTTTGTGTCCATAAATGGCGTATAGATAGGGAGACAATGTTGATGTTGTTTGAAATTGGCCTATGTACGGAGACGCAAGGGAAGCGAGTCATCGTGTGTGTGATATGGACTTCATGAGAGATCTAGAATAGATGGTTTAGAGAACAATGTGCGAGATCGAGAACGATGATACATTAGGGAGCTATGGAAAGAGTCATGACATATATGTATACAGGGAGGAGCTGGGGTGGGTCCGCATGTGGGAGAGATAGAAAGAGGAGAGTGGTGCACAAGGAGACAAAGTGTGCTTGTTTTGCAGTGGGGGTGGTGTGTGAGGTGAGTGTGCGAGAACCACATAACTAGGGATATAGACGTTTGGGGGCCACGTTTTGTGTGTATGGGAAAGATACACTCTACATAGTGCGTGTGCTTGGGAAAGTGAGATGCCGAGAGACCTAGCTAGAGAGTGGGGGAAGAGATGTGTGCATGCCCAAGAGACAAAGTGATAGAGACCTATATTGGGGTCCGGACTTTAGAAGAGAGAGGGGTGTTAATGTGCTCGTGTGTTGGTGTTTGGGGGAGAGAATGACTTCTCTGTGTGTGGGGGGCGATGAGGGGTGGGGGGTGGGCGACGAGGAGGGTGGCTTCAGATAAAGAGTGAGGTGTCTATATTTGAGGGACTTTAACGTAATTGAGATATACATCGTCAATAGTGTGTGCACTCAAGGTTGATCAATTTGTTTCACAGTTTGGACTATGAGATAACGATACTTTTGAACATGTGTGATATACTTTGATGTACCAGAATTACAAACCTAAGATTGGAATTTTGGAATTCGACTCCATCATTAGCTTTTATAATTCATTTAAATGGAGGTACATTTTTAAGCCGGGATTTCGTGATTTCAAATTCATATATCAAACCTAGAGATGTACACATACGGGCATGTTCAAACTTTATAATCATCCACTTTATTCATACACATACACATTTTTGCTTTTGTCATCATATTTAGGATAAACACATTTGGAATTTCATTTGAATTGGACCATATGATGGTATTTGCTTGTAGTAGCTCAATGATCCATATTTGAATTGAATGGATAATCTAAGCTTCGAGTTGGAGACATCGATTTTCAAAACTTGCACTTTTTTTGCGTGCAAAACAAACAAATTCTCGGCCATGACATCATAGTCGGCCGTACAAGAGCAGAATATAATTTCAGGCACCAAAAGCTTTCAAACTTCCCGCTCACATCAAAATATCTCGCACCCGAAAGTTTAGCCCTGCGATATTCCTGTTTTACCCCTGCCACATGAACGGAAAAGGGCTGCTTTGGTAATTCCATTGTTTTCCCCTCTTTGATCCCAACATTCTTCCCAGAGCCCCTCCCCTTCCCCTCCCCAACCCCCCCAACCACGGCAAGCCACCGAATCTAGTCCTCCGCCGCAGCGGTGGACCTCACACCCCGACGGATCTACCTTCCGCACCTTGGAACCCCCAACTGCCAACTCACCACTTCACCGGAGCCGCTTCAGCGACTGGCTTGTACACTGCTCCAGATCTCCTTGACCGCCATCATGGTCCACCGCACCGGATCTGCTTAACCGGCGCCCTCGTCCACCACAGTGTAGGCTCTTCACTGACTCCCTCATCCGTCCCTTCGCTGGCCCTTCATACAAGCCCTCATCCGCCGCAACAGATCCGCCTCACCGAAAGCACCGTACAATGCGCCCGCCAAAGCCTTCGTCCACTGCACCGGACCCGCTCCAGGGACGCCATATTCAACTCCACCGGCCCTGCTTTACTGACGCCGCAGCCTCATCAGGTTATTTCGATCTGTACTCCTTCGGTTTTTCTCTTTATCGTGCAACTGTTCACTTACCACAGATGAGCTTTCTTGTATGTCGACAGGTGCCACGACCGTAGCACCGGAGCCGCTTCAGCGACGCCGACAGCCGGCCCAAACTCAACCGCAACACGAGCACCATCGACGATCCTTAGCTATCAAATATGCCAACGATACCCATACACCGTCGAGAATCAGGTACTATTATCCAACGGCCGGCGCCTACGTTCACTTTCTTAGCATAAGCACCGCACTTTGAATTTCTTCAGGGCATCCTTCAGTTTTTCATGAGACGCGTTATTCTGCTTGCACCTGTAGGGCCATACTTCTGGCAGTGAACATGTTACATGTGCTAAATTACACACTAGTGCACATATAGTTAATATGCTTTAGTTTTGTCCTAAGTATTACTGTACTTCCTAGATATCATTGCCTACTATTTTACTTCTTGCATGCTATATTTATGATAATGGTGTTGTTCTGATGCAACCTGTTGGTTCCATCAGACTGCTTCATGTTCTCTATGCTTAATTACACATCAGCAAACTAGCATGTGGTTCCGCTGGTTTTTGTTCGTTTTACCCTACATTTTCTGATGCTAGCTATTACATCACTGCTACGAGCCTCTGTTCATTACTTTTTTGTGTGTTCTTGATCTTCCCAAGTTGCATGACTAATTCGATGCTTCTATTAATTATGGAGCCGCCAACCCCATCAAGCAAAATATTTGTTCTTTTGGGGCTGGCACCTCGAACAAGCATAAAAATAGAGGGAGGCAGATATATTGTTGTGTATGCACACACCCTTCTTTCATTAGTTTAGATGAACCATTGATGATCAATTCGAACCAGTGCATGCGATTAAAATTAATTTTACCTAAATAGAGGGTGCAGAATAAACTACAACAAGTAGATTTGCAACCACGGGATGCTAACGATATCTTCAAAGAATATTGCAACAGTAGCGAGGCTTCACAGCAACATATGGTAAGCCGGTGTGTTTTAGTACATGTGAAATGTAATGCGTGTGGGCTGCTTTCTTGGCTTGTGCCCTCAACCTGTAATCCTACAGAATAACAAATAGTTCAGTTATCTGCTTTGCTATATTGCTTGATTCGAATGCTTGTTTGTTACTTGTTACGCTATACCTGAGATGGCCAATATGTCAGCAGTGCCTGCTATACTAATGTAAAGAAATGCATGCCTAGTTCATTTGAGTCCTTAACTTTTCCTCTGAACTTCATCACAAGACTGTCTTCGTAGTTTATATGAGGCCACACTATTAAGTGCTTTCTCAGATTATTTCAACTGCTTAGATGTCTTGGCAACTTAAATATAGCGGTGGTACACTCCCTTTCAACTAGGGATGTCAACTGGATCCCGTTTAATCCCGATTAAAGTCCACTAGTGGTATGATAGTTCGAAGGAGTTTTTGTTTTTTTGAGGAAAATGAACCAGGGGCTAGCAAGAACTAACAAGATGGGACTGGCGGATGTCGTTTATTTGCCACTTACATCCCTAGTTTCATCTTACCATTTTAATTTCTTTTCGGCTGACGCTGCTTCGAACCATTTAAATATAGCTTGCCATGCTCGGCAATAATTTGTATGTCGTTTACCATGTAAGCTTACTGCATGGATCATGCGATAACTATCTCTTACTTATGTCCAGTGGAAACCTTTCAGGATGACGTTCACACTAGGACACAATGTACAACCCCAGAATCTATTTGTGGAAGCAGTGCGCCATCCATGTTACCAGATGGTAGCAGTTCAGAGGCAACACCGCCGGAGAGCAGTCTGAGCACAGATATTATAGTTCTTGAGGCTCTACTAGAGGCAGAAAGAGATGGTGTGGCTGCCATGAATGAGGTAATCTCGATCTTGAAGCTGGAAATTATGCAATTAGCTGCACGCATTATGCAAGCAACCCAAGAATTGGAGGAAGTAAGAATGTTGCATTTGAAGACGGAGGAGGTCCTGCTGCTTCTGCTATCTGAAGCCCAGGGTAATCCCAGTTCTTCTTTAGATAGCAGTTGAAATTGTCATTAGATTATTGTACTTGCATCTTGTGTCATGTCTCTGAATGGATTATGTTGTAAGACCCCCTATGTTGTCCATGTGTTGTAATGATCCGAATTTTTTAGGCGAGGTAATCCTCAGTACTTGTATGATTGACATAAGGTGAACTGTTTTTCGTTTGAGCATATTGTATTGGATGAAATAACTGTTTGACTCAAAGTGTATCCAACCTACTGAATTTGAAGATCACGGCATTTCTAAATCATAATCATATATAAAGGTGGAATAAATCTTTGTTGTGGTTTTGAAGAAATAAATAACAAAACATAGAATTATTTGTGGATATTCGTAATCGAATAAAAATTGGATTTGGATTTAGTTGCCAGGGCCCAGGGAAAACGTGAATGCTAATTCTCCCAAGTTTTGAACGAAGCGGCTAAACACCCACTATCATTTGTGGGCTGCCCGAAGCAAATGTTTGCGAGATGGAAATTACTGTCTACTCCTGACACTTGACATCCTTATCGACCGGATTTACACTGCTGTCGATAGGGGTAGACTAGTAACTTCAATCAGACGTGACACGACGGCCTCTAAGCCCATTCAGACACGGTGGGTGCCAAACATGGGCGGCAAAACACATTTGATTCAAGCTCATCCGAAAGACATGTGTCTCTCCCTCCATTTCCCCATTCATCCACAGTGGGCGGCAAAACAAACTCTCCTCGTCCGAAATCGATGTAGGCTAATATTTTAAATAGGGGCACATGTGTAACTTCCATCAGACGTGACACAACCGCCCTACCTGTCAGCCCCGTTCATACACCGTGGGCGCCAACTGTGGGCGGCAGAACACCCTCTCCTCGCCCGAAATCATTACCGGAAAATATTTGGGAGATGCGAGATTACCGTCCTTTCCCCAACCGACGTGATGTCCGAAATTTTAAACGGGGGATAAGTTCGTAACTTTCCCACATTTCAGACAAGCGCGTCCCAAAGTTTGAGATCCCCCCTCCCCCTCCATTTCCCCATTCATACACCATCGGCGCCACGACAACCTCCCCAGTGCGGCCAGCCTCCTCCGTCCGCCACCCCATCCTCCACCCTGCCGGAGCCGCTACCCCTACCCCGTCGTCCACTGCAAGAGATGGACGTCTCTCATCCACGGCGCCGTACCAGGATCCTTTCATCGCATCGTATCGCTTCATCGGCGCCGTCGTCCACTTTGCCGTTGCCGCTCCTACGACCGCCTCGTCCACGGCAACAGGATTTATCCCCCAACCCGGTCGTCTGCCATCTAAAGTCTTCTTCCCCGCTGCCGACAGCCATCGCACCAGCAGCACCCTCAACGTATCAGCAGGGGCCTACACGGCGTCGCAAGAGAGGTGGTACTCTTCCATATGTGCTTAAGTTATTGATCTCACCCGGAAAATAGATCTTAAATTGTTTACTGTACTTTTCTTGTCCGTACCAAATCGTAGTGGCTAGTTGAATGCAAACATTGGTTGCGAAGTAGCTTTGTCCGGTTTGCACCTTCAGATCCGCCATGTCACGGTCACTATACTCGTAAAGCTTATGGTTTCCCCCCTTTATATTCACTACCATCATCGTAGGTGCTTCACTGCTTCGTGTCGTGCTAGCACTGCTCCTCAAGACCTCAACCCATCAAGCGAAACAACATGCCACTCATAATTCCAAAGCCTACATGTTGAAATAAGAATCTGATATGATGCTCATATTACTAAAACAGAGAACGTTTAATTGGTCACCTAATGTTCCTATATTCGTTTCGAAAAGCATGTGCGCCACCCACTGGTCCAGCTAGTTCCACTTTCCTGATTTTACTCTTGATGCTTAGGGTTTTCCCCTTTTATCTACTCTACTATGATCTGCATAGGGGCTTTCTGTCATACTAGCATTACTCCATCCTTCAAGCTAAACAACACAACACTCAAAAGTCCAAAGCTTAGTTGTTCAAATATGATTGTGATATGATACTGATATTAGTTAACAGACACATTTAATTGGTTAGCTAAAGGTCCCACTTGAGTTTCCAAATGCATGTCGCGACATATAGAGAGACAGCAGAATTGCGTTTCTTTGTCACTTGTTGACTGAACTTTCTTGTCCATACCAAATCTTAGTTGTTATTTCAAAGCAAATATCGGTTGCTAACTACCCTTTGCACGGTTTGCAGCTTCAGATCTGCCATCCCACTACCATGGTCAACACTATATTCATCATGCTTACGGTTTCCCCATTTTATGATGACCACGATCAGCCTACGTGGTTCGTGTCGTAATAGCACTGCTCCACCCATCGAGCTAAACAAGCTTAGTTGTACAAATTCAAATCTGATATTATGCTGATATTAGTAAAACTGAGAGATGTTTAATTGGTCAGCTAAATGTTCCTACTTTAGTTTCGAAATGCATGTGAGCCACATATGGAGAGACCGGAAGGAATAGTATTTCTCTGTGCGCTCTGGTTCATCATGGGTGGCCAACCGACATTGTATAGAAAGACTTGTAATATCTTCAGTCTGCTTGCTCTTCTGCTCTTCTTTAAGATGATCCTCTTCTCTTGCGGTCGACTGGTCAGGTCGAGTTATTCTCCCTTAGTATATTTTGAATCTGTCAGGTCAGGTCGACTTGTTCTTCTTTACTATATGTTGAAGCTGTCATCTGCGAAGTATCATCACTTCTGGAGCTCTCATATTTTGAGTAGTAGGCCACATTATATTAATGCACACACCAAATTACAACATGCATGGCACCTCTTAGAAGAATTGCAGAGATAGCACAAAGGGGTTTACAGGGAGGAAGTATTGGATTAGAATCACTTCTGCATTACAAAGATAATCTCACTTGTTTTTATGTTTTCATGCATGTCAGGTATTGAACATTATCAAAATGAATATGAGAATGGGCGCACGAGGGGAATATTGCGGAATAATCCACTGGCTAACAAACTTGGCATGGTGGAGGATGGCCTATCTTATTCACCCATCAAGGTGCATGCTCTAACATGGCAAGGTTGTATTGGTCGCACATATTTTGCATCTGACCTCTTGCATTACTTCTACTTTGTTACACCATCTACTTAGTTTAAGCATCATATATGAGTATATGCCATACCTATCCATTTTCTGTACCTATTCCATGTGTCGTCATACTATGTTTTTTCAGTCAAATGTTGTTCTTTCGTAATAGATGTGCAAAAGGAAGAGGGTGATTGCAGATCCTCAAGGAGTACAAACTAGGTATTTGGAAAAGGTAGTGATACCTGTTAAATCAGATAGATCAGCAGCCATAGAAAACACAGGCCCAACTGTAACAGACTTTACCCCTACTCCAGTGGCCAAACCCCTATTAGAACTGCTGACAGCCCAGCATCAGGTACTGTCTAGGATATCAATTCAAAATTGGAACTCCTAAATTTCTGCATGTGCCTTACCTTCTCTCTTGTATGAAAACTAATTTTAGATGAATCTCCTTGCTCAAAGGATCATAGGATCTCATGACAATACTGGGCTCTGCATTGCTCTTGTCAGTACCTCTTGCCCTCAGCAAACTTACACTCATTGTTGTATGATTATGTAGCATCACTGTAAATGTTCGCTTCTTTATCCTCCCTTTGCTTGAAATTATAAGATCTATATTTACTCTTAGATAAATGTAGAATTAACACAATGGTTATGAAGTTTTGGATTGCTCATGTAAGTACCTGTTGTCATGTACTCCCTCTGTATCGAATTAATTGTTGATCAATTGGATGTATTTGGAACTTAATAGTGCTAGATACATCCATTTGAGCGACAACTAATAACGGACGGTGGTGGTATTACTGTACATGCATCGCGAGATAGTTGATTGTCTAGCATTACTCTGCATCTTATCTGCCCTACCCTCCACTTTCTCCAAATTATCATATCTACATTTACTCTTACCAAAATGTTGAATAAAGCCAATGCCACTGCACACGTTGATGTCTGCATTCCACTTGTCAGTACCTTTTGCCTTGTAACGCTGTACTTAATTAATTGCTATTTGATTATGTATCATCAGTTTGCACCTGAGCTTCATCATCCTCTATTTCTTCCAATATTATTTGATCTATATTTACTCTTTGCAAAATGTAGAATAATGGCAATGCTTATAAAGAATATTCTTTGGGGAATTTATTGAATTATCTTTCCATCAACATGGCGAAGGGCTTTGTCCAGCCCGTGTTAACATGTAATGTAAGTTCATCCTTCTCAAGCCTTCAAACTTTGTTCTAGTATAGATTTGGATAGGCATCATTTCCTCCACTGCTGTTTACATCTCATTGGATGTTTACAACAACTACCAGTTGTAAATTGTAGTTGTAAAAACATGTTCCTTATGCAGAACAGATCCATTTATTTGCTTTTATAATTGTGAAACCTGTTACGTGTGTCCTTGTTTCTCTTTCAGAGTCATATATCTTATGCCAGGCAGAACTTTAGGAAAGATAGTGAGCCAAACCATCTTGAGGACAGCGAGATGACCCTAAGGTCCTGTCTTGATGAAGACAGTGAGTTGAAGCTACTCACCAGCAGGTGTGAGACAACCTCTGTGCAGTCGCTGCCTCAATCAGTTCGACTTCTTCAGTCTCAACTTAAAGCGGAAAGGCTTGCTTCAGCTCAGCTCCGACTTGAAGTCAAAGATGTAATGAAGATGTCAGGGGGCTGCCTTGCGCACTATGGTGCCATACAGCTAGGGATGAAGCATCTATCGTTGACACAACTAAGGTCTCATCAGCTTGTTCGGTTGTTTGCGGGGCTCGAGCTTGCCAGGTCTAGTGCCTTCTGAAGTGCTCTCAGTTTTGTATATTCTTTTGTCGGCGCGTTTATATGCACTGGTGGCGACCTTTGATGCCCAGTGTATGTAATCCGCGGTCATGTTGCGCTTTATTATCACCGATAGCGAACTTTGATTCCCAGTGGATGTAATATGCCATAATTTCTTTATTGTATAGTCTAGGTTTATTCTTTGGTCGCTATGCTGTAATTTAGGCCGGAAGGTTCAGTGGATCTCAGTGTTGTCGGTCTTCAGGCCGGCCTGTTACTCATATGGGCCAAAACATGGGCCTATAATCATCTTGGGCCATTAGCAGGTCTAAACCTATAGTAGTTTCCCGCCTTTAACAGGCCACGGGCTACATATTTACTGTAGTGACACTGTGAAGGAAATATGCCCTAGAGGCAATAATAAAGTATTATTTATTTCCTTGTATCACGATAAATGTTTATTATTCATGCTAGAATTGTATTAACCGGAAACATAATACATGTGTGAATACATAGACAAACAGAGTGTCACTAGTATGCCTCTACTTGACTAGCTCGTTAATCAAAGATGGTTATGTTTCCTAGCCATAGACATGAGTTGTCATTTGATTAACGGGATCACCTCATTAGGAGAATGACGTGATTGACTTGACCCATTCCGTTAGCTTAGCACCCAATCGTTTAGTATGTTGCTATTGCTTTCTTCATGACTTATACATGTTCCTATGACTATGAGATTATGCAACTCCCGTTTACCGGAGGAACACTTTGTGTTCTACCAAACGTCACAACGTAACTGGGTGATTATAAAGGTGCTCTACAGGTGTCTCCAAAGGTACTTGTTGGGTTGGCGTATTTCGAGATTAGGATTTGTCACTCCGATTCTCGGAGAGGTATCTCTGGGCCCACTCGGTAATGCACATCAATATAACCCTTGCAAGCATTGTGACTAATGAGTTAGTTGCGGGATGATGTATTACGGAACGAGTAAAGAGACTTGCCAGTAACGAGATTGAACTAGGTATCGAGATACTGACGATCGAATCTCGGGCAAGTAACATACCGATGACAAAGGGAACAACGTATGTTGTTATGCGGTCTGACCGATAAAGATCTTCGTAGAATATGTAGGAACCAATATGAGCATCCAGGTTCCGCTATTGGTTATTGACCGAATAGGTGTCTCGGTCATGTCTACATAGTTCTCGAACCCGTAGGGTCCGCACGCTTAACGTTACGATGACAGTTATATTATGAGTTTATATGTTTTGATGTACCGAAGGTTGTTCGGAGTCCCGGATGTGATAACGGACATGACGAGGAGTCTCTAAATGGTCGATACATAAAGATTGATATATTGGAAGCCTATGTTTGGACATCGGAAGTGTTCCGTGTGAAATCGGGATTTTTCCGGAGTACCGGGAGGTTACCGGAACCCCCCGGTAACTTAATGGGCCTTATTGGGCCTAGGTGGAAGAGAGGAGAGGAGGCTAGGGCAGGGCCGCGCCCCCTTCCCCCAGTCCAAATAGGACAAGGAGAGGGGGGCGGCGCCCCCCCTTCCTTCCTTCCCTCCACCTCTTCCCCCCTTCCTCTCCTAGTCCAACATGGAAAGGGGGGAGTCCTACTCCCGGTAGGAGTAGGATTCCTCCTGGCGCGCCACACCTCCTAGGCCGGCGGCCTCCCCCTTGCACCTTTATATACGGGGGCAGGGGGGCACCTCTTGACACACAATTGATCAACGATCTTTTAGCCGTGTGTGGTGCCCCCCTCCACCATATTACACCTCGATAATATCGTAGCGGAGCTTAGGCGAAGCCCTGCATCGGTAGAACATCATCATCGTCACCACGCCGTCGTGCTGACGAAACTCTCCCTCAACACTCGGCTGGATCGGAGTTCGAGGGACGTCATCGAGCTGAACGTGTGCTGAACTCGGAGGTGCCGTGCGTTCGGTACTTGATCGGTCGGATCGTGAAGACGTACGACTACATCAACCGCGTTGTGTTAACGCTTCCGCTTTCGGTCTACGAGGGTACGTGGACAACACTCTCCCCTCTCGTTGCTATGCATCACCATGATCTTGCGTGTGCGTAGGAAATTTTTTGAAATTACTACGTTCCCCAACAGTGGCATCCGAGCCTGGTTTTATGCATTGATGCTATGCACGAGTAGAACACAAGTGAGTTGTGGGCGATATAAGTCATACTGCTTACCAGCATGTCATAGTTTGGTTCAGCGGTATTGTGAGATGAAGCGGCCCGGACCGACATTACGCGTACGCTTACGCGAGACTGGTTTCACCGTTGCGAGCACTCGTTGCTTAAAGGTGACTGGCGGGTGTCTGTCTCTCTCACTTTAGTTGAACCGAGTGTGGCTACGCCCGGTCCTTGCGAAGGTTAAAACAGCACCAACTTGACAAACTATCGTTGTGGTTTTGATGCGTAGGTAAGAACGGTTCTTGCTAAGCCCGTAGCAGCCACGTAAAACTTGCAACAACAAAGTAGAGGACGTCTAACTTGTTTTTGCAGGGCATGTTGTGATGTGATATGGTCAAGACATGATGCTATATTTTATTGTATGAGATGATCATGTTTTGTAACCGAGTTATCGGCAACTGGCAGGAGCCATATGGTTGTCGCTTTATTGTATGCAATGCAATCACCACGTAATTGTTTTACTTTATCACTAAGCGGCAGCGATAGTCGTAAAAGCAATAAGTTGGCGAGACGACAACGATACTACGATGGAGATCAAGGTGTCGCGCCGGTGACGATGGTGATCAGGACGGTGCTTCGGAGATGGAGATCACAAGCACAAGATGATGATGGCCATATCATATCACTTATATTGATTGCATGTGATGTTAATCTTTTATGCATCTTATCTTGCTTTGATTGACGGTAGCATTATAAGATGATCTCTCACTAAAATTTCTAGACAAAAAGTGTCCTCCCTGAGTATGCACCGTTGCGAAAGTTCTTCGTGCTGAGACACCACGTGATGATCGGGTGTGATAGGCTCTACGTTCAAATACAACGGGTGCAAAACAGTTGCACACGCGGAATACTCAGGTTAAACTTGACGAGCCTAGCATATGCAGATATGGCCTCGGAACACGGAGACCGAAGGGTCGAGCGTGAATCATATAGTGGATATGATCAACATAGTGATGTTCACCATTGAAACTACTCCATCTCACGTGATGATCGGACATGGTTTAGTTGATTTGGGTCACGTAATCACTTAGACGATTAGAGGGATGTCTATCTAAGTGGGAGTTCTTAAGTAATATGATTAATTGAACTTGAATTTATCATGAACTTGGTACCTGATAGTATCTTGCTTGTCTATGTTAATTGTAGATAAATGGCCCGTGTTGTTGTTCCGTTGAATTTTAATGCGCTCCTTGAGAAAGCAAAGTTGAAAGATGATGGTAGAAATTACACGGACTGGGTCCGTAACTTGAGGATTATCCTCATTGCTGCACAGAAGAATTACGTCCTGGAAGCACCGCTAGGTGCCAGGCCTCCTGCAAGAGCAATACCAGAAGTTATGAATGTCTGGCAGAGCAAAGCTGATGACTACTCGATAGTTCAGTGTGCCATGCTTTACGGCTTAGAACCGGGTCTTCAACGACGTTTTGAACGTCATGGAGCATATGAGATGTTCCAGGAGTTGAAGTTAATATTTCAAGCAAATGCCCGGATTGAGAGATATGAAGTCTCCAATAAGTTCTACAGCTGCAAGATGGAAGAGAATAGTTCTGTCAGTGAGCATATACTCAAAATGTCTGGGTATAATAATCACTTGATTCAACTGGGAGTTAATCTTCCGGATGATAGCGTCATTGATAGAATTCTTCAATCACTGCCACCAAGCTACAAGAGCTTCGTGATGAACTATAACATGCAAGGGATGAATAAGACAATTCCCGAGCTCTTCGCAATGCTAAAGGCAGCGGAGGTAGAAATCAAAAAGGAGCATCAAGTGTTGATGGTCAGTAAGACCACTAGTTTCAAGAAAAAGGGCAAAGGGAAGAAGAAGGGGAACTTCAAGAAGAACAGCAAGCAAGTTGCTGTTCAGGAGAAGAAACCCAAGTCTGGACCTAAGCCTGAAACTGAGTGCTTCTACTGCAAGCAGACTGGTCACTGGAAGCGGAACTGCCCCAAGTATTTGGCGGATAAGAAGGATGGCAAGGTTAACAAAGGTATATGTGATATACATGTTATTGATGTGTACCTTACTAATGCTCGCAGTAGCACCTGGGTATTTGATACTGGTTCTGTTGCTAATATTTGCAACTCGAAACAGGGGCTACGGATTAAGCGAAGATTGGCTAAGGACGAGGTGACGATGCGCGTGGGAAATGGTTCCAAAGTCGATGTGATCGCAGTCGGCACGCTACCTCTACATCTACCTTCGGGATTAGTTTTAGACCTAAATAATTGTTATTTGGTGCCAGCGTTGAGCACGAACATTATATCTGGATCTTGTTTAATGCGAGACGGTTATTCATTTAAATCAGAGAATAATGGTTGTTCTACTTATATGAATAATATCTTTTATGGTCATGCACCCTTGAAGAGTGGTCTATTTTTAATGAATCTCAATAGTAGTGACACACATATTCATAACGTCGAAGCCAAAAGATGCAGAGTTGATAATGACAGTGCAACTTATTTGTGGCACTGCGGTTTGGGTCATATCGGTGTAAAGCGCATGAAGAAACTCCATACTGATGGACTTTTGGAATCACTTGATTATGAATCACTTGGTACTTGCGAACCGTGCCTCATGGGCAAGATGACTAAAACACCGTTCTCCGGAACTATGGACAGAGCAACAGATTTATTGGAAATCATACATACAGATGTATGTGGTCCGATGAATATTGAGGCTCGTGGTGGATATCGTTATTTTCTCACCTTCACAGATGATTTGAGCAGATATGGGTATATCTACTTAATGAAACATAAGTCTGAAACATTTGAATAGTTCAAAGAATTTCAGAATGAAGTTGAAAATCATCATAACAAGAAAATAAAATTTCTACGATCTGATCGTGGAGGAGAATATTTGAGTTACGAGTTTGGCCTACATTTGAAACAATGCGGAATAGTTTCGCAACTCACGCCACCCGAAACACCACAGCGTAATGGTGTGTCCGAACGTCGTAATCGTACTTTACTAGATATGGTGCGATCTATGATGTCTCTTACTGATTTACCGCTATCGTTTTGGGGTTATGCTTTAGAGACGGCTGCATTCACTCTAAATAGGGCACCATCAAAATCCGTTGAAACGACACCTTATGAACTATGGTTTGGCAAGAAACCAAAGTTGTCGTATCTTAAAGTTTGGGGTTGCGATGCTTATGTGAAGAAACTTCAACCTGATAAGCTCAAACCTAAATCGGAAAAATGTGTCTTCATAGGATACCCAAAGGAGACTGTTGGGTACACCTTCTATCACAGATCCGAAGGCAAGATATTCGTTGCTAAGAATGGATCCTTTCTAGAGAAGGAGTTTCTCTCGAAAGAAGTGAGTGGGAGGAAAGTAGAACTTGATGAGGTAACTGTACCTGCTCCCTTATTGGAAAGTAGATCATCACAGAAACCAGTTTCTGCGACACCTACACCAATTAGTGGGGAAGTTAATGATAATGATTATGAAACTTCAGATCAAGTTATTACTGAACCTCGTAGGTCAACCAGATTAAGATCCGCACCAGAGTGGTACGGTAATCCTATTCTGGAGGTTATGTTACTAGACCATGACGAACCTACGAACTATGAAGAAGCGATGGTGAGCCCAGATTCCGCAAAATGGCTTGAGGCCATGAAATCCGAGATGGGATCCATGTATGAGAACAAAGTATGGACTTTGGTTGACTTGCCCGATGATCGGCAAGCCATTGAAAATAAATGGATCTTCAAGAAGAAGACTGACGCTGACGGTAATGTTACTATCTATAAAGCTCGACTTGTTGCAAAAGGTTTTCGAAAAGTTCAAGGGATTGACTACGATGAGACCTTCTCACCCGTAGCGATGCTTAAGTCTGTCCGAATCATGTTAGCAATTGCCGCGTTTTATGATTATGAAATTTGGCAAATGGATGTCAAAACTGCATTCCTGAATGGATTTCTGGAAGAAGAGTTGTATATGATGCAACCGGAAGGTTTTGTCGATCCAAAGGGAGCTAACAAAGTGTGCAAGCTCCAGCGATCCATTTATGTACTGGTGCAAGCCTCTCGGAGTTGGAATAAACGCTTTGATAGTGTGATCAAAGCATTTGGTTTTATACAGACTTTTGGAGAAGCCTGTATTTACAAGAAAGTAAGTGGGAGCTCAGTAGCATTTCTGATATTATATGTGGATGACATATTGCTGATTGGAAATGATATATAATTTCTGGATAGCATAAAGGGATACTTGAATAAGAGTTTTTCAATGAAAGACCTCGGTGAAGCTGCATATATATTAGGCATTAAGATCTATAGAGATAGATCAAGACGCTTAATTGGACTTTCACAAAGCACATACCTTGACAAAGTTTTGAAGAAGTTCAAAATGGATCAAGCAAAGAAAGGGTTTTTGCCTGTACTACAAGGTGTGAGATTGAGTAAGACTCAATGCCCGACCACTGCAGAAGATAGAGAGAAGATGAAAGATGTTCCCTATGCTTCAGCCATAGGCTCTATCACGTATGCAATGCTGTGTACCAGACCTGATGTGTGCCTTGCTATAAGTTTAGCAGGGAGGTACCAAAGTAATCCAGGAGTGGATCACTGGACAGTGGTCAAGAACATCCTGAAATACATGAAAAGGACTAAGGATATGTTTCTCGTTTATGGAGGTGACAAAGAGCTCATCGTAAGTGGTTACATTGATGCAAGCTTTGACACTGATCCGGACGATTCTAAATCGCAAACCGGATATGTATTTACATTGAACGGTGGAGCTGTCAGTTGGTGCAGTTCTAAGCAAAGTGTCGTGGCGGGATCTACGTGTGAAGCGGAGTACATAGCTGCTTCGGAAGCAGCAAATGAAGGAGTCTGGATGAAGGAGTTCATATCCGATCTAGGTGTCATACCTAGTGCATCGGGACCAATGAAAATCTTTTGTGACAATACTGGTGCAATTGCCTTAGCAAAGGAATCTAGATTTCACAAGAGAACCAAGCACATCAAAAGACGCTTCAATTCCATCCGGGATTTAGTCCAGGTGGGAGACATAGAAATTTGCAAGATACATACGGATCTGAATGTTGCGGACCCGTTGACTAAGCCTCTTCCACGAGCAAAAGATGATCAGCACCAAGACTCCATGGGTGTAAGAATCATTACTGTGTAATCTAGATTATTGACTCTAGTGCAAGTGGGAGACTGAAGGAAATATGCCCTAGAGGCAATAATAAAGTATTATTTATTTCCTTATATCATGATAAATGTTTATTATTCATGCTAGAATTGTATTAACCGGAAACATAATACATGTGTGAATACATAGACAAACAGAGTGTCACTAGTATGCCTCTACTTGACTAGCTCGTTAATCAAAGATGGTTATGTTTCCTAGCCATAGACATGAGTTGTCATTTGATTAACGGGATCACCTCATTAGGAGAATGACGTGATTGACTTGACCCATTCCGTTAGCTTAGCACTCGATCGTTTAGTATGTTGCTATTGCTTTCTTCATGACTTATACATGTTCCTATGACTATGAGATTATGCAACTCCCGTTTACCGGAGGAACACTTTGTGTGCTACCAAACGTCACAACGTAACTGGGTGATTATAAAGGTGCTCTACAGGTGTCTCCAAAGGTACTTGTTGGGTTGGCGTATTTCGAGATTAGGATTTGTCACTCCGATTGTCGGAGAGGTATCTCTGGGCCCACTCGGTAATGCACATCACTATAAGCCTTGCAAGCATTGTGACTAATGAGTTAGTTGCGGGATGATGTATTACGGAACAAGTAAAGAGACTTGCCAGTAACGAGATTGAACTAGGTATCGAGATACCGACGATCGAATCTCGGGCAAGTAACATACCGATGATAAAGGGAACAACATATGTTGTTATGCGGTCTGACCGATAAAGATCTTCGTAGAATATGTAGGAACCAATATGAGCATCCAGGTTCCGCTATTGGTTATTAACCGGAGAGGTGTCTCGGTCATGTCTACATAGTTCTCGAACCCGTAGGGTCCGCACGCTTAACGTTACGATGACAGTTATATTATGAGTTTATATGTTTTGATGTACCGAAGGTTGTTCGGAGTCCCGGATGTGATCACGGACATGACGAGGAGTCTCGAAATGGTTGAGACATAAAGATTGATATATTGGAAGCCTATGTTTGGACATCGGAAGTGTTCCGGGTGAAATCGGGATTTTTCCGGAGTACCGGGAGGTTACCGGAACCCCCCGGTAACTTAATGGGCCTTATTGGGCCTAGGTGGAAGAGAGGAGAGGAGGCTAGGGCAGGGTCGCGCCCCCCGTCCCCCCTAGTCCGAATAGGACAAGGAGAGGGGGGCGGCGCCCCCCCTTCCTTCCTCCCCTCCACCTCTTCCCCCCTTCCTCTCCTAGTCCAACATGGAAAGGGGGGAGTCCTACTCCCGGTAGGAGTAGGACTCCTCCTGGCGCGCCACACCTCCTAGGCCGGCGGCCTCCCCCTTGCACCTTTATATACGGGGGCAGGGGGGCACCTCTTGACACACAATTGATCAACGATCTTTTAGCCGTGTGCGGTGCCCCCCTCCACCATATTACACCTCGATAATATCGTAGCGGAGCTTAGGCGAAGCCCTGCATCGGTAGAACATCATCATCGTCACCACGCCGTCGTGCTGACGAAACTCTCCCTCAACACTCGGCTGGATCGGAGTTCGAGGGACGTCATCGAGCTGAACGTGTGCTGAACTAAGAGGTGCCATGCGTTCGGTACTTGATCGGTCGGATCGTGAAGACATACGACTACATCAACCGCGTTGTGTTAACGCTTCCGCTTTCGGTCTACGAGGGTACGTGGACAACACTCTCCTCTCTCGTTGCTATGCATCACCATGATCTTGCGTGTGCGTAGGAAATTTTTTGAAATTACTACGTTCCCCAACACACTGGGCTCCCTACGGGCCGTAGAAACAATGGGCCTTCTACGGTCCGTAGAAACAATGGGCCTTCTACGGGCCGTAGAAATAATAGGCCTTATACAGGCCGTATCATCAATGGGCCTTAGACGGGCCGTATGATCGATTGGCCAAACATGGGCCAAAAACAGACCGCATTATGGCCGTAAACGGGCTGGAGTTGGAGTTGTCTGTTCATGGGCCGACCATAACGGGCCGTCGTTAATAGGCCGTACTTGATGACGCTATGAAAAGGGCCCAACGTATTAACGGGCCACAAACGGGCCGACTGTAACCACGGGCTGAATTTGGCCCACAAGCAGAAAATGGCAGTAACAGGCCGTAAGTAACCGAATGCTGGAAATGAGCCCAAGAATAATAGGGCCCTGAGAAGGCCGAAAGATAACATGGGCTGCAAACGGCCCAATGGATTAATGGGCCGTTAATGGGTATAAAGTGATACACTGTTCATTACGGGCCAGTTTCACCACGGGTCGTTAATGGGCCAAGAGTTACAAAGGGCCTCATATGGGCTGAAAGACGTCATGGGCCATACATGGGCCGGAACTTAAAATGGGCTGGAATCATATTGGACGGCCCAGATGACGCTACTGGGCCTAATTCGGATAGGTCGTAATGGGCCCTGGGTTAGCGGGCTGTAAATGGGCTATATGCGAACAGGCCGTTAATAGGCTTTCCGTGGGCCGGCCCGCCACCTTTTGACCAAGTCAAACGGGCCGGCCTTTTCACAGGAGTGGGCCTCTGTTCGGCCGTGCCACGTGTCGACGTATAATAGGCGCCTTCGGTCCAATGAGTGGATGACATCTGTCCGAACGGTGAGCCAACACGTGTTTCCTCCAGCCAATGATGATTTTACACGTGGAAAATCCCCATTGGTCGGGGCTGTTAGCGGGTTATCGGATCCAAAACCGGACCCGATAGCTTAACGGCGTTCCGTTACAGTGGATGTCACGTGTCGGTCACCCTTGACGAAAGCATTTCTCTGACGCGCGATTTATCGTCATGGAAGTGGACACTTCCGTGATGATAATTTTGGTAATGTCATGGAACACTTCTACGACAGCACAGGTATGACTATCTTGATTCTGTCATAAAATTGTCATGGATGTACATGCATGACAAAAAACGCGACCTACTGTGACAAACACGTATCATCACGGAAGTGTATTTTTTCGTAGTGTCTTCCCGCGTGATTGGCCCATGGTAGAACATCCCTGTTGGTTCGAGGACCTGCTTCATGATCACTTGGGAAGTTCACACTGTACGTGATAAAACTCAGCTCTGATTCGATGATTCGATGTCCTTCCTATGCTTGTGGCCCAGTTGACAATCTCGGCATCGTTGGTAGTAGGTGACATGCGAAGGCGTTGATTATCCTTCTGTACTCGAGCAGGTGATGCATGAGGTAGAATCCATCGGCCATACTGGTGTGCGGTTGCTAGATGCAGCAGAAGTCGGTCTTATGACCGAAAGCCAGCCCGAGATTCCTGTACTTTTTCACCTTGATATATCCACCAGACAGGCTGAAGGTTAACAGGGCACTATCGAGAACACTCTTTATGTGCTTGTAATCCTTTTTCCTGAGGTTCTTCGATGAGTCCAAGTACATCGCATGGGAGTATTCCGGGGATAGAACGTGAGGACGGCGCCCCCCCCCCCCCCGCTACACAAATCAATTAAGTACACCTCAAATTAGCCTCCATGCTTGCAAAGGAATGATTAACACTTACGAAAGGATATGTGCGGATGACTTACGTGGGATGATAAGGCAAGAGAATCACTTCCTTGTCCTTATTAGCGATCATGAATTCGCCGAGGTACTTGCTCGCATAGTCACGGTGCTCTTTGCAAACAGCCAAGAAGCTCTCGTGCATATAGAACGGGTCCGCGACGCAGATATATTTGATGTTCTCGACCCTGATGAAGTAGTTCAGATACAGCGCATACATGCGAATGAACTGGAAATCCATCTTTGTCATGTGGAACATGTCGTAGATGTAGTCAAATCGCAGGATGAACTTATTCGCGGGCCATCTCTTGACGTACAACCTCCCACCCGGCACCTGAGCCGCGTAAAGCGGGTATCCTGGTTTTTCCGCGACCAGAAGACTTTTCTCTCTAGCCAGCACATCTTCATGGAGTCTCCTTAGAACATTGTTCACTATGTGCTCTAGCGCTTTCGCAGGTAGGATCGGCTGGCCCGCGACATGGAAGCACTGCGCACCTTCGACAGGTATTCTGTCTACCAACCGGGGCTCCAGAGGCGGCTGGCTGCTTGAAGCAGCTCTGGCTCCTTTAGGGCCTTTCTTGTCTGATCTCCTCCTTTGCTTCTTGGTGGGTGGCGGTTGTGAGCCCAACATACCTTCCTAACCACCACCCCCAGTGTCGTCGGGCTAATCAGTGGACGGGCATCGGGGGGTTGCTGGGTACAAGCGGCATGTCGAGGCGTCTCTTGCGAGGATCGCTTGAAGAGAGACTTTTTGCATTCTGCCTTAGGACGTTCCGGCTCCGGCAAATCAGGCAGCATCAAGTCATCATCTCCATGCTCATAGCCTGAGTCTTCGCCGTCCTGAGCCATCAATCCTCCATCATCATAGGCGGTATTGAAATACTTGTCTGGGTCATCATCATCATCCACCATGTCATCATCAACATTTGCTTCTTTAACAACGGGGGCTACATCATCTGGCACTAATGGAGGCTCTCCCTCGCGTCGTCCGCTATCACTCGCCACGACAGGTGCAGGTAATGTGGTAGGTGGGGTGGTGTTCATACCTTCTTGAGAAGGTGGCGTTGGCGTGATATTGGGAGCCTCGACACGAAGAAGATACTTGGGCCAAGGCAAGAACCAGCTCTTGCATCCGCCAATCATCTTAGGGGTCTTGTCGTCATCGACTGGTACCAGAGGAGGCAAATCCTCGAAGCCCGCTAAGACACTGGCCACGTTAACCTTGAAGACGCCATCAGGCATCTCTCGGTTGTGGAACATGCGGTCCTTTGTCTTCACGATCATCGCCTTTCCCACGGCCACCTTCTGGCCCTTCATGTCGTAGAGTAGGGTGCACGGGGTGTCATCGGCCTACGAAGGAGACATGTCTGCGATGTCAAACATCCGAAAGGCAACTGAAACGAAAGACTATAGACATGCTAGTGAAAAGGGTATGACGCGTAATTACCGTGAGGGCGTCGAGCTCAGCCAGCAATGAAGGCCCACTGACCATGCAAGAGACGGAGGTCGAGCTGCTATGAATAGGAGCGGGACCTTTTGCGGTTGCTTGAGCAGGTGCTGGTGCTCTGGTGTTCACCAAATTGCTCCCGACAAAGCTGGGAAGAGGAAAGTCCTCCGGCCATGCATTTGGATTGTTCATCATGAAATCCCATAGTGCCGGAAGCAAGCTGACCACCGCGTTAGTGACCGTTGCATTGACGGCCCCGAGCAACTCTTCATTGGTCTCAGCTTTGGTCTTATCAACCGCAATCTTGACCTTCTCGTCGATGCTCTGCTGAGTGACGACCGAGCGTCTCTTCCTTCTTTCTTCTAGCTCCTCAGGGTAGCACGTCTTCCACGAGGCGCCATCTCCGACACCGTGCACACGTCCATAGGATGGCGGCTTGTCCACCGGGACCTTCTTCAGTATGTTAAGGGCCCGGTTGAATGGGGTGTCCCACTTGGGCCTCACCGACGACTGTGACGACTCGCCGCTTTCGGCTGCCTTTTGGTGCTGCTCTTTCTGCAAAAGGAACGTGTATGGTTTACTAATGTGACAAAACTTGCAGTCGAATTGATTGGAAGCTATAATATGATAATGTGGTAATATAACAATTACCAGAAGTCTCATGAAGTCCCTCGTGATCGGGTCTGTGTAAAAGAGCTTTTTTTTCTTTGTCCCACTTGTACCGAGCCCTGATCCAGTCATGCTCCAGCGGGTCGGTGAACTCCGCCAAGGGGTCTGGGATTCCAGGACTTTCACATTCGGCGTCCTCCTTGGCCCATACGGCCCTCTTCCCCTCGTAACCATGGCTTGGAGCGCCTTCATTTTCTCTGACTTTGCCTTGACTTGTTCTTTGCGCAATTCTCCTTGAATTTTGCAAAGTCCTCTTCCGTTATTGACGGATTGTCAGCATGAATCTTGGACCACGGTTCATTCTTCGCAATCGCTTTTTTCACCCTAACTTTCCAGGAGGACAAGTCGTTGGTGAACGTCACCATCGCCTTGTCGTTTATCTTTGTCATGGTGATGTCTTCCCACGGATCTTTATATTTTTCTTCATTCCGGCCGGGGAACAAGAACCTATTGTGCAACTTCTTTAGGAGCATTTTCTCCATATGTGGTATTTGCCTCAACCTCTCGTCGTTGATGTTGGCGGTTTCCCTAAGGATGCATCCAAGTTGATTGCCCCAGCACGAGCGCGCTTCCTCCGGCGCCGTTGGCTAAAACTTCTTGGGGTGCATCTCCGTGACCACAATTTGTCCGATGCCAAGCTTGTTTCGTCTTCGTGTCCTCTTCTTCTTCGGTGCTTTACCGGCTACGGCAGCATCGTTGACGGTCTCTGGGGTGGTGTCGGTGCCGGTGCCGGTGTCGGTGTCGGGGTTGGTGCCACTGCCGCCACCATGCAACCCCATCTGGTGTTGGTCTAGGTAATCGAAATAGTGATTTGTTGCCTCGATGGGGTCTTCGAGGCGAGCAGAACCACCCGCGACTTCGGTGTCGGTAGACATGTTTCCTATTCAACAATTGTAAATAAAAGATATAATGAAAAGAAAAAAGGGGCCTATATTTGGTCGGAATGTTGATTCATTCCCGTTCCGGCAAATTCTGGGTACTCCATATGTCCTAGTTTCTAGCACAAGTAATGCGGAAAATCACGGAAATTTTTGGCATGACCTTTGCTAAAAAGTGGACATATGGAATGCCTGAAATTTGCCGGAACAGAAATGAATCAACATTCACGCAAACATAGGCCACTCAGATATTTTTCGACAATTGGCACAAGTTCATATAACAGATTTGATGCTATCTAAAGTGAACATGGCAACATTATATGACAGATTTCCAAGACTTAGCAGATTAACCATTAGCTACTGCCCTAAACAAATTTGCCCTAGCTAAATTTGCTCATTTGCTAAAAAATGGCCCTAGCTATATTTGCTACTGCCCTAATTAGCTAAAGTTTTTAATTTGCTACAGTTTTATTTATTTTCTACTGTTTGTATACCTAATTTTTTGCTACTGTTTTTATACCTATTTTTTGCTACTGTTTTTATACCTATTTTTTGCTAACTTGCTACAAAAATTTGCTAACTTGCTAAAAAACAAGAAACAAAAAATTGCTAATCAGCTACTGCCCTAGTTTGCTAATTTTGCTAATTTTGTTTGCTAAATTTGCTAACTTTGCCCTAAACAGAAGCTAAATTTGCCCTAAACAGAGGCTCGGGCAGGGGAGAGGAGAGGGAGAGGAGGGCAGGGGAGAGGAGAGGCTTACGGCGTGAGAGCTCAGGCTCGGGCGTCGGCGGTCGAGGGCGGCAGACGGCGGTGGCGGCGGCGAGGTCGAGGTCGCGCGGGCATGGGAGAGGTGGGGGAGGCGTTGTGGTCGAGGGCGGGCAGGGGAGACGCCGGTGAGGTCGAGGGCGGGCTCGGGAGACGGCCGGCGACCAGGTTGACGGCCGCCAGGGGCGACGGCCGGCGGTCGAGGGCGACGGACAGCGCAAGGGCGGGCAGGGCGACGGCGGCGGCGACAGACTGGGGGAAGAGGGGTGTGGGGAGAGTGGGGTTGGGACTTGGCGGACTTGCCAAAATTTGAGCCTCGCGGTGGTTAACTCAAAATAGCAGTAGCGCTGGTTTAGGATCCAGCGCTATATCTATATTAGCTATAGCGTCGGGTTGTAAAGCAGCGCTACTGCTAATGGCACATAGTAGTAGCGCTTTTTTAGGTATAGCGCTGGATACTAAAAAGCGCTATTGCTAACTGTTCCAATTTTTATTATTTTCTCTTTATTATTTTCCATTTCTAGTTTTTAGTTTTCTTTTATTATTTTCCTTTTCTTTTCTGTTTACTTTTCTTTTTCTTTTGTACTGCATTCTCCCTTTTGTTTTTGTTTTTTTGTTTTTCTCCCAACGACGGCGTCTCCCTCTCCCCCACTGCGCGCATATCACCGCAACCATGCATGTGGTCGTAACATATCAGTTGACCGATAGCGGTTACTCAAGTGCGTACACAAAATAGATACATATATATCAATGAAGGTTTCTGATCAACTGCGTCGACGACATTTCACATTGAGCTTCTTCCCTTTCTTGTTCGTTCCCGACTAATTGAGCCCCTCCTTGTGACATTTCCGGAGCCATGGATTACGATCTTTCTTAGGTAATGTTGTATTGATTCTTCTTTTCACATATGCTTCATCGTCATCGTTATCTTCCCTCATCAGGTTGCCGTATTGGTCGTAGTCTTCCTCGTTGGCTACTCCATCCATTCTGACGATGCTCCTTTTGGATCTCCTCACGACAACACGGCTGGGATTGGCCGGGTCAGTTATGAAGAAGCATTGTGTCACGTGCTTAGCGTGTACCCATGGCTCATTTTTGGCGATGACATTAACGTTCACGGGAGTGCTCTTCGCGTCGGGTATAAACATGGTGGTGAAATACATGTTTTCTCTTACGACGTCCTTGGCCCATCTGACACGGAACATCGTCGCATCGTGCATTCCAGCATAGTCAAGCTCCCAGATCTCTTCGACCCTTCCGTAGAATCTCTCAGTTGTACCGTTGGCGTCAGTCACGCATTGAATTGTCACCCTAGAGTTCTGGTAATCACTGTCCATGTCTTTGGCCTCCATGTAGAATGTGTACCCATTGATATTGTAGGACTGATAGTTCGTGAGCTTGGGCGCGGGGCCATGTGCTAAGGCGTGTACGAGCAATCCGTCCGAACTGCCCTCTTGCGGGGGATTTTCAAGAACTTGCTATTTAAACCAGCTCAAGCAAGTGGCGTTGTGCTCTACAGTAACTTCGTCGTCTGTCTTGAGCATCCCCTTATCACGGTACTTCTTTGCGATGGTTTCTTTGTGCTGTGCCACATAATCATCTACCACATCTAGGTGTTGTAGCACTACTAAGTTAGCCCTGTCAAAGTCGTTCCGTCTATCCGAGTAGTCCACGTGCAATTCCCTCCGGCCGTTGTTGTGACAATCTCCTTCGAGCTTCCCATCGTGCTTCTTGATAGGCAAACCAACAATAGGGTCTCTGACGCTTATATAATTCTCGCAAAAGGAGACGCACTCATGCGTCAGATACCCCTGGACGATGCTCCCTTCCGGACGGGACATGTTATGAATGAATCCTTTGATGACCCATTCATCCTCTCGAACGACATCATGCTGTGAAGGAATGTCGGCCCGAGGTCAATGATGTCATCCACGATGTGGACACACAGATGCACCATGACGTCAAATAATGCGGGCGGGAAGTACATCTCAAGCTCACATAGTATGACAACGATCTCTTCCTGTAGCCTTCGGAGCTGCTTCACACTTATGGACTTTCGAGATATAACGTCGAAGAAGTTGCAGAGACCAGTAAACATGTCACGGATGTGCTTCTCCATTATCCCTCTAATGGCAACCGGGAGTATCTGCGTCATCATCACGTGACAGTCATGAGACTTCATCCCGCTGAACCTTTTCTTCATGGGGTCTAGAAATCTGCTTATCTTCCCACAGTAACCGGAACTGACTTTGATTCCCATAAGGCACTTGATGAATTGATCGATCTCCTTCGCACTTAAGGTGAAGCAAGAAGGGGGGCAATAATTCTCCTCCTTCTTGTTGACTTTTCTGCCCTTTTCCCCCTCCTCCGTCTCTGTCTCCATCTCCTCCATCAACTTTTTACGGTGGAGATCTTTCCTGATCTTCAAATCTTCCAAGTCTTTCCTTGCCTTCGGCCCATCCTTGGTCTTCTCCGGCATGTTCATCAGTGTGCCAAGCAGGCTCTCGAGGACATTCTTCGTGATATGCATTGGATCAAGGCAATGAGTTGTGTCATGATTGGGCCAGTACTCCAAGTCCCAGAAAACAGACCTCATTTTCCATACCTTCAGCAGTGGCTCCGGTGCCTTTTTGATCTTTCCCGGCGCAGGGCATTGTTCCTAGTTTCTCAACAGCTCGTCGATTTCCGCACCTCCCCTCTTACGTGGAGGTCCTCGAAGCTCAGCCAACCCATTGAATAGATCTCCACGCTTTCTCCACGAGTCATCCTTCTCGAGCCATCTACGATGCCCCATGTACATGATTTTCCCAGACCCGCCATCTTTCGTTGACGTAAGCTGCTGAGACGTTGTATCATCCATGCACCTCGTGCATCCGCAGTATCCGTGGCACACCTGGCCTGAGGTGTACCCGTAACTGAGATAGTCGTGCACCGTCGTCATCAGCGCGACTCTCATATGGAAATATTCTCCTTTGCTGGCGTCCCATGTCCATGGCGGTGTTTTCCATAACGTGTCCAGCTCCTCTTGTAGAAGCCCCATATACAGGTTAATACTATTTCCCGGTTGTTTCGGCCCTTGAATCAGCATGCTCATGTGTATGCACTTTGTCTTCATGCACTTCCATGGCGGGAGGTTGTACATCCATACAAACACGGGCCATGTGCTGTGGTTGGTGTTCTGGTTTCCAAACGGATTCATGCCATTGGTACTCGGACCAAGCACGATGTTCCTTGGATCTTCTGCAGCAAATCCATATACGGCGTTGAATGCTCTCCACTGGCTACCATCTACGAGGTGTCTCAGCCTCGGGTCATCTCCATCGTCGGGCTTCTTCCTCTCCGCATGCCAGCGCATGAGCTTTGCTTCCTTAGGATCTACGAAATACCACTGCAGACGGGGAGTAATCAGAAAGTACCATACAACTTTCTGAGGAGCTTTCTTTCCTGCCTTCTTGTATCGAGAAGCATTGCACACTAGACAACTGGTTTTTCCCGCGTGCTTCCCCCGATAAATGATGCAATCATTGATGCATGCGTGGTACCTAATGTGCGGCAAATCAAAAGGGCAAACGATTTTCTTGGCCTCCTCAACACTAGTAGGACAAAGGTTCCCTGCAGGAAGAACTTTATTATGTAGGAACTTCAAATGCTCATCGAGGCTTTTGTCTGTCCATTTGTTTTTGGCCTTCGTCTTTAGAAGTTCGAGCATGAAACTCAAGCGGGTCACCTCGGGATCGCAACCATCATACAATGGAGTCCTCGAGTCTACTTCAAGTTGAGCCAGCTTGGCCTCGTCTCTGGAATTAGCTCTCTCGATAGTCGTACTCTTGTGAAGGAGGTCTCGAGCATGAGGGTCCTGGATGACTGCACTTAGTAGCATCGAAGACTGCAGCGTGACTGCCGCCTCTTCTCCGCCATGTCCGGACTCTTCTTCGCCGTGTCTGGAATCTTCTCCGTCGCCGTCGTCATTTCCGGACTCTTCCCCGCCGACATGTCCGGCACCATCGTCTTCTTGTCGATCGGTCATCTCTTCGTCTAGCCCCATGTCGTTATTCCCTGCCATGTGAACGTCCTCATCATCATCTTCTTCTTCACTTATCCACTGAGTATAGCCATCCATGAAACCATTCATCAGCAGGTGCGCCTTCAAAGTGCCACGATCAAAAGCGTCCAAAAGGACTCCTTCCTTGCATCTTGCACACGGACATCTAATCCTAGTCCGATTATTTGCATACATGTCCATCACCGCGGATTGCATGTACCGCTCCACCTTCCATCCACTCACATTCATGACCGACTGCACGGTATAACAAGCAAAAGGGTTATGAAATAAATAATGCATGCTTCAAAGTCAAATATATAAAATTTTGGCATGACCTTGCCTAAAAATAGGACATATGAGTTTGCTCGAAATTCACCGAAACGGAAATAAATCGACATTTCAGCAAAACATAAGCAACTCGAGGGCATGTCACTAGCACAAATCTCTCCATATATATATATATATACCCAAACGCACATATTCTCATTCACACACATATTCCCATTCTTGAAATGAATAACTTTTTACTCACCTATATATATCTCCCGAGAGAGACCGAGAGCACGCGGTTAATTAGATGATGAGAGAGAACGATCGACAGAGCACGTGTGGTTGGCTAAATAGCTAGCTAGATCTAGTTGTTGGGGAGGATAGGTGAATCTAGCTAGCTAACTAATGGAGAGGGGTTATGGTGGATGGGGGCATTAATGGGGGAGAGAAGAGAGGTGTAGGAGAAAGAGAGAGGCCACTTATGGAGGAGGGTGCCATTAATGAGGAGAGAAGAGAGGTAGGAGGAAGAGAGAAGAAGAGAAACAATGGTGGAGCTAGAGTGGAGAGGGGACAGGGGAAAGGAGGGGGAGAGAGGGCAAAGTGGGGGAGAGGTGGGGAAGGGGGTGGAAAAGGTGGCACCAGCCGCAACTAGCAGTAGCGCTGCTTTGCAAAAAGCGCTGCTGCTATTGGACTTAGTAGTAGCGCTTTCCAGGAAAAGCGCTACTACTAAGAGGGGCCCACTAGCAGTAGCAGCGCATAAAAACAGAGCGCTGCTACTAAATTATTAGTAGTAGCGCTTTTTTCTATACACCGCTACAACTACGAAAACAGTTGGAGGCCTCGTCTGGTCCCACATAGTAGTAGCGCGTTTCTGCTTCACAGCGCTACTACTATGGAGCTACTAGTAGCGCTTTCCTGGAAAAGCGCTACTGCTAAATAGCAGCAGCGTTTACTTCTTTCCAGCGCTACTACTATGCTACTGTGTATAAGCATTTTCCTAGTAGTGCTCTGGTTACGAACATGAATATGATTTGTGAGTAGTTACATTTGTTCCTGAGGACATGGGAGAAGTCTTGTTATAAGTAGTCATGTGAATTTGGTATTCGTTCGATATTTTGATGAGATGTATGTTGTCTTTCCTCTAGTGGTGTTATGTGAAGTCGACTACATGACACTTCACCATTGTTTGGGCCTAGGGGAAGGCATTGGGAAGTAATAAGTAGATGATGGGTTACTAGAGTGACAGAAGCTTAAACCCTAGTTTATGCGTTGCTTCATAAGGGGCTGATTTGGATCCATTTGTTTCATGCTATGGTTAGGTTTACCTTAATTCTTCTTTCGTAGTTGTGGATGCTTGCGAGGGGGGTTAATCATAAGTGGGATGCTTGTCCAAGGAAGGGCGGTATCCAAGCACCGGTCCACCCACATATCAAATTATCAAAGTAACGAACGTGAATCATATGAGCATGATGAAAACTAGCTTGACGATAATTCCCATGTGTCCTCGGGAGCGCTTTCCTTTATATAAGAGTTTGTCCAGGCTTGTCCTTTGCTATAAAAAGGATTGGGACACCTTGTTGCACCTAGTTTACTTTTGTTACTTGTTACCCGTTACGAATTACCTTATCATAAAACTATCTGTTACCGATAATTTCAGTGCTTGCAGAGAATACCTTACTAAAAACTGCTTGTCATTTCCTTCTGCTCCTCGTTGGGTTCGACACTCTTACTTATCGAAAGTACTACGATAGATCCCCTATACTTTTGGGTCATCAAGACTCTTTTCTGGTGCCGTTGCCGGGGAGTGAAGCGCCTTTGGTAGGTGGAATTTGGTAAGGAAAATTTATATAGTGTGCTGAAATTTAATGTCACTTGTTACTATAGAAAATAATCCTTTGAGGGGCTTGTTCGGGGTATCTTCACCCCGACCAGTACAGCAAAGAGTTTCTCCTTAACCTACTGAACCTACTGAAAATGTTTACTTTGAAATTCCTTTAGGTATGATAGAGAAACTGCTACCTAATCCTTTTACAGGAGATGGAACATTACATCCCGATATGCACCTAATCTATGTGGATGAAGTTTGTGGATTATTTAAGCTTGCAGGTATGCCCGAGGATGTTATCAAGAAGAAGGTCCTCCCTTTATCTTTGAAGGGAAAGGCATTTACATGGTTTAGGCTATGTGATGATATTGGATCATGGAACTACAACCGATTGAAATTGGAATTTCATCAGAAGTTTTATCCTATGCATCTGGTTCATCGTGATCGCAATTATATATATAATTGTTGGCCTCGCGAAGGAGAAAGTATCGCTCAAGCTTGGGGGAGGCTTAAGTCAAGTTATATTCATGCCCCAACCATGAGCTCTCACGAGAAATTATTATTCAAAAATTTTATGCTCGGCTTTCTCTCAATAATCGCTCCATGCTCGATACTTCTTGTACTGGTTCTTTTATGATGAAGACTATTGAATTCAGATGGGATTTATTGGAAAGAATTAAATGCAACTCTGAAGATTGGGAACTCGGCGAAGGTAAGGAGCCAGGTATAACACCTAAGTTTGATTGTGTTAAATATTTTATGGATACCGATGCTTTTCGTGAATTTAGCACTAAATATGTACTAGACTCTGAGATAGTAGCTTCTTTCTGTGAATCATTTGCTACTCATGTTGATCTCCCTAAGGAGAAGTGGTTTAAATATCATCCTCCCATTGAAGTAAAAGTAGTTGAACCTATTAAAGTTGAAGAAAAGACTATCACTTATAATGTTGATCCTATTATTCCTACCGCTTATATTGAGATACCACCTTTCCCTGTTAGAATAAAGGATCATGCTAAAGCTTCAACCGTGGTTCGTAAGAGTAATGCTAGAACACCTACACCCCCTGAGCAAATTAAAGTTGAACCTAGTATTGCTATGTTTAAAGATCTCTTGGTCGATAATATTGATGGGCATGTTATTTACTTCTGTATTGAAGCTACTAGAATTGCTAGACCCGATACTAAAAATAAACATAGACCTGTTGTAGGCATGCCTGTTGTTTCTGCTAAAATAGGAGATCATTGCTATCATGGCTTATGTGATATGGGTGCTAGTGCGAGTGCAATACCTCATTCCTTATACGAAGAAATTATGCATGATATTGCACCTGCTGAGATAGAAGATATTGATGTTACAATTTAGCTTGCCAATAGAGATACTATTTCACCAATTGGGATTGTTAGAGATGTTGAAGTATTGTGTGGGAAAGTTAAATATCCTACTGATTTTCTTGTTCTTGGTTCCCCACAAGATGACTTTTGTCCCATTATATTTGGTAGACCCTTCTTGAATACTGTTAATGCTAGGATAGACTGCGAAAAGGATATCGTTACTGTTGGTTTAGGGGATATGTCTCATGATTTTAATTTTTGCTATATTTCGTAGAGAACCCCATGATAAAGAATTGCCTAGTAAAGATGAAATTATTGGTCTTGCTTCTATTGTCATGCCTCCTAATGATCCTTTAGAACAATATTTGCTAGACCATGAAAATGATATGTTTATGAATGAAAGAAGGGAGATAGATGAAGTATTCTTTAAACAGGGACCTATTTTGAAACACAACTTGCCTGTTGAAATTTTAGGGGATCCTCCTCCACCCAAGGGTGATCCCGTGTTTGAGCTCAAACCATTACCTGATACTCTTAAATATGCTAATCTTGATGAAAAGAAGATATATCCTGTTATTATTAGTGCTAACCTTTCAGAGCAGGAAGAAGAGAAATTATTGAAAACACTGAAGAAGCACCATGCTGCTATTGGATATACTCTTGATGATCTTAAGGGCATTAGTCCCACTCTATGACGGCACAAAATAAAATCGTAGAAAGACGCTAAACCGGTTGTTGATCACCAACGACGGTTAAATCCTAAGATGAAAGAAGTGGTAAGAAAAGAAATACTAAAGCTTCTGGAGGCAGGTATAATTTATCATGTTGCTGATAGTTAGTGGGTAAGTCATGTCCATTGTGTCCCTAAGAAGGGAGGTATTCCTGTTGTTCCTAATGATAAAGACGAATTTATCCCACAAAGAATTGTCACATGTTATAGAATGGTAATTGATTTCTGCAAATTAAATAAAGCTACTAGAAAGGATCATTACCCTTTACCTTTTATTGATCAAATGCTAGAAAGATTATCCAAACATACACATTTTTGCTTTCTAGACGGTTATTTTGGTTTCTCTCAAATACCTATGTCGAAAGAGGATCAGGAAAAGACCACTTTTATCTACCCTTTCGGTACCTTTGCTTATAGACTTATGCCTTTTGGTTTATGTAATGCACCTGCTACCTTTCAAAGATGTATGACTGCTATATTCTCTGACTTCTGTGAAAACATTGTTGAGGTTTTCATGCATGATTTCTCCGTGTATGGAACTTCTTTTGATGATTGTGTAAGCAACCTTGATCAAGTTTGATAGAGATGTGAAGAAACTAATCTTGTCTTGAATTGGGAGAAGTGCCACTTTATGGTTAATGAAGGTATTGTCTTGGGGCATAAAATTTCTAAAAGAGGTATTGAAGTTGATAAAGCTAAAGTTGATGCTATTGAAAAGCTGTCGTGTCCTAAGGACATTAAAGGTATAAGAAGTTTCCTTGATCATGCCGGTTTTTATAGGAGGTTCATGAAAGACTTCTCAAAAATTTCTAGGCCTCTGACTAATTTCTTACAAAAAGATGCTCCTTTTGTCTTTGATGATGATTGTGTAGAAGCATTTGAAATACTTAAGAAAGCCTTCATTTCTGCACCTATTGTTCAGCCACCTGATTGGAATTTACCCTTTGAAATTATGTGTGATGCTAGTGATTATGTTGTAGGTGTTGTTCTAGGACAAAGAGTTGATAAGAAATTAAATGTTATCCAATATGCTAGTAAAACTCTAGACAATGCCTAGAGAAATTATGCTACTACTGAAAAATAATTTTTAGCAGTTGTATTTGCTTGTGATAAGTTTAGACCTTATATTGTTGATTCTAAAGTAACTGTTCACACTGGTCATGTTGCTATTAAATATCTTATGGAAAAGAAAGATGCTAAACATAGACTTATTAGATGGGTTCTCTTGCTACAAGAATTTGATTTGCATATTATTGATAGGAAGGGAGCTGAGAACCCCGTTGCAGACAACTTATCTAGGTTATAGAATGTTCTTGATGACCCACTATCTATTGATGATAGCTTTCCTGATGAACAATTAGCTATCATAAATGCTTCTCGTACTACTCCATGGTATGCTGATTATGCTAATTACATTGTTGCTAAATTTATACTACCTAGTTTCACATATCAGCAAAATAAAAAGTTTTTCTATGATTTAAGACATTACTTCTGGGATGACCCACACCTTTATAAAGAATAGTAGATGGTGTTATTAGACGTTGTGTACCTGAGCGTGAACAGGAACAGATCCTACGCAAGTGTCACTCCGAGGCTTATGGAGGACACCACGCTGGAGATAGAACTGCACATAAGGTATTGCAATGCAGTTTTTATTGGCCTACTCTTTTTGAAGATGCCCGTAAGTTTGTCTTGTCTTGTGATGAATGTCAAAGAATTGGTAATATTAGTAGACGTCAAGAAATGCCTATGAACTATTCACTTGTTACTGAACCATTTGATGTTTGGGGCTTTGATTATATGGGGGTGTTTCCTTCCTCTAACGGGTATACAGATATTTTAGTTGCTGTTGATTACGTTAGTGAGTGGGTAGAAGCTATTCCAACTAGTAGTGCTGATCATAACACCTCTATTAAGATGCTTAAAGAAATTATTTTTCCGAGGTTTGGAGTCCCTAGATACTTAATGACTGATGGTGCTTTTCATAAAATGCTTGCTAAGTATGATGTTAATCATAGAATTGGATCTCCATATCACCCACAGTCTAGTGGTCAAGTAGAACTGAGTAATAGAGAGATTAAATTAATTTTGCAAAAGACTGTTAATAGATCTAGAAAGAATTGGTCCAAGAAACTTGATGATGCATTATGGGCCTATAGAACTGCATTTAAAAATCCTATGGGTATGTCTCCGTATAAAATGGTTTATGGAAAAGCATGTCACCTACCTCTTGAACAAGAACATAAGGCATAATGGGCCATTAAAGAGCTCAATTATGATTTCAAACTTTCCGGTGAGAAGAGACTATTTGACATTAGCTCACTTGATGAGTGGAGAACCCAGGCCTATGAGAAAGCCAAACTGTTTAAAGAAAAAGTTAAAAGATGGCATGACAAAAGGATACAAAAGCGTGAGTTTAAAGTAGGTGATTATGTCCTGTTATACAACTCTCTTTTAAGATTTTTTGCAGGAAAACTCCTCTCTAAATGGGAAGGTCCTTACGTTATCAAGGAGGTCTATCGTTTCGGTGCCATAAAAATCAACAACTTCGAAGGCACAAATCCGAAGGTGGTGAACGGTCAAAGAATCAAACATTATATCTCAGGTAATCGCATAAATGTTGAAACCAATGTTATTGATACCGTAACCCCGGAGGAGTACATAAGGGACACTTTCTAGAACGTTTCAGACTCCGAAAAGGGATAGGTATGTGGTACGGTAAGTAAACCGACTCCAAAATAGTTCTAATAACAATTTTCTCTGTTTTGGAATATTTAAGAAAATAGGAGAATAAGAAGTAGTCCGAAAGGGACACGAGGCATCCACGAGGGTGGAGGGCGCGCCCCCCTGCCTCATGGGCAGCTCGTGTGCCCTCCGGACTCCGTTTTCTTGCATGATACTTCTTTTGGTCGGCAAAAATTCATTATATAATCTCCCGAAGGCTTTGACCACCGTACCACGACACAATCCTCTGTTTTTGTTTTGAGTTGTTTCTACAGCAGATTTAGTGCAAGATGTTGTCTCAAGACTCCGACGGAGAGAGCTATGTCTCACATCTCATTGCTGACCCAAAGACCTACGGGGACCTATCTCCTTATGGTCGAACTACGGATGACGAGGAGGATGCTCACTTGATGAGGATCGATGATTCAAGTTCGGAGAAGGAGGATGTTCCTCTACCTCAACCTGGGGATATAAAAGCAAAGGAGATTTATGTGACAAGATCTTGAAGCTGGAGTTGGAGGTCGATGATTTAAAGGAGGAAATCGCTCTCCTCAACTACAATATGAAAAAGCTGAAGGCACAATTCGCATCACCACCACCATTTTCTTCACCACCATAGGAGAACTGAGTGTCGGGTATGGGCACTCCCCTTGGCAACTGCCAAGCTTGTGGGAGGTGCCCCGGTATCGTATCACCATCACACTTCTATCTTTACCGTTTTTCTTAGTTCGATCCTTTTGGTTATATCTTGATCTAGTAGAATAAAGTTTAGTATGATCTAGCTTTTAGTTTTTGTGTTGATCCTTATCTATGTAATCGATTCTGTGAGCTATATATAATAAAGATTAGTCTTGAGTCGAGGGCTTGGTTATCTTGCTATGATCTTGAGGGAATAATAAAAGAAAAAAAGGGGAAGAATAAAAATAAATAAAGAGATCATATTGATCTTATGGAGAGTAATGACTTCACATATAAAGAGTATGATGAATAAAAGTTGTTGAGAGCTGACAAACATAGTTTTGGTCATCATTGCAATTAATAGGAAGTAATAAAGAAAGAGAGGTTTTCACATATAAATATACTATCTTGGACATCTTTTATGATTGTGAGTACTCATTAAAATATGACATGCTAAAAAGTTGATGTTGGACAAGGAAGACAACGTAATGGGTTATGTTTTCTTATATCCGAAATAAACTATATTGCCATGAATCATCCAACATGTTGAGCTTGCCTTTCCCCCTCATGCTAGCCAAATTGTTTGCACCAAGTAGAGATACTACTTGTGCTTCCAAATATCCTTAAACCCAGTCTTGCCATGAGAGTCCACCATATCTACCTACGGATTGAGTAAGATCCTTTGCCATTGCTGCAAGCAATAAAAATTGCTCTCTAAACATGTATGATCTATTAGTGTGGAGAAAATAAGCTTTATACGAGCTTGTGATATGGAAGAAATAAAAGCGACGGACTGCATAATGAAGGTCCCTATCACAAGTGGCAATATAAAGTGACGTTCTTTTGAATTAAGATTTTGTGCATCCAACCATAAAAGCACATGACAACCTCTGCTTCCCTCCGCGAAGGGCCTATCTTTTATTTTTGTCTTATACCTTATACAAGAGTCATGGTGATCTTCACCTTTCTTTTTTACACTTTATCCTTTGGCAAGCACTATGTGTTGGAAAGATCATGTTATATATATCCAATTGGATGTGGGTTTTCATAAAGCATTATTGTTGACGTTACCCTTGAGGTAAAAGGTTGGGAGGCAAAACTATAAGCCCCTATCTTTCTCTGTGTCCGATTAAAACTTCATACCCATAAGTATTGCGTGAGTGTTAGCAATTGTGAAAGACTAAATGATAGTAGAGTATGTGGACTTGCTGAAAAACTCTTATATTGACTCTTTCTGATGTTATGATAAATTGCAATTGCTTCAATGACTGAGATTATAGTTTGCTAGTTTTTCAAGGAAGTTTCTGATTCATATTTTACATTGTGAATAGATTGTTACTTTAGCATAAGAAATCATATGACAATATATATATAGGGAAAATCAATCCTACCACCTGGGGGTAGTTACCCCACATGTCTCATATACTACCATGTGGTAGTATATATTCTACTTTAACATTTTAAGTATGTTCATATCATATATATAAGATACTCCAAAGTGAGTTACATGAAAAAATTGCAAATTGACTCATGATTTTTATTATATTTGTGAAATACGTACATATTTGTACGTAAAAAGGAGAATACTCAAAATATGATATATACTACCAAAAAAGTAGTATATATAGTACCTAAACATTCTTATATACTACATACTACGCGTACATACTCTCCGATTTGATAAATACTACATACAACATACAAAACTCAAGTGGTGGTAACTACCACTGGTGGTAGATAAAATTTGTCCTATATATATATGTTGCTATTTAAGAATGATCATGATGCCCTCATGTCCATATTTTATTTTATCGATACCTCTATCTCTAAACTTGTGGACATATTTTTCGATATCGGCTTCTGCTTGAGGACAAGCGAGGTCTAAGCTTGGGGGAGTTGATATGTCCATTTTGCATCATGCTTTTATATCGATATTTATAGCATTATGGGCTGTTATTACACATTATGTCACAGTACTCATGCCTTTTCTCTCTTATTTTATAAGGTTTACATGAAGAGGGAGAATGCCGGCAGCTGGAATTCTGGGCTGGAAAAGGAGCAAATATTAGAGACCTATTCTGCACAACTCCAAAAGTCCTGAAACTCCACGAAAGTCAGTTTTGGAATATATTAAAAATATTGGGCGAAGAAAGCACCAGAGGGGGGCCACCCACTGTCCATGAGGGTGGAGGACGCGCCCTACCCCTTGGGTGCGCCCCTGCCTCGTGGGCCACCTGGAAGCCCCCCAATGCCCATCTTCTGATATAAGGTGTATTTTGCCCTGAAAAAAAATAAGAAGGAAGCTTTCGGGACGAAGCGCTGCCGTCTTGAGGCGGAACCAATCTAGGGCTCCGGCGGAGCTGTTCTACCGGGGAAACATCCCTCCGGGAGGGGCAAATCATCACCATCGTCATCACCATCAATCCTCTCATCGGGAGGGGGTTAACCTCCATCAACATCTTCATCAGCACCATCTCCTCTCAAACCCTAGTTCATCTCTTGTATCCGATCTTTGTCTCAAAACCTCATATTTGTACCTGTGGGTTGCTAGTAGTGTTGATTACTCCTTGCAGTTGATGCTAGTTGGTTTATTCGGTGGAAGATTATATGTTCAGATCCTTTATGCACATTAATACCCCTTTGATTATGAACATGAATATGATTTTTGAGTAGTTATGTTTGGTCCTGAGGACATGGGAGAAGTTTTGTTATAAGTAGTCATGTGAATTTGGTATTCGTTCGATATTTTGATGAGATGTATGTTGTCTTTCCTCTAGTGGTGTTATGTGAACGTCGACTACATGACACTTCACCATTGTTTGGGCCTAGGGGAAGGCATTGGTAAGTAATAAGTAGATGATGTGTTGCTAGAGTGGCAGAAGCTTAAACCCTAGTTTATGTGTTGCTTCGTAAGGGGCTGATTTGGATCCATATGTTTCATGCTATGGTTAGGTTTACCTTAATTCTTCTTTCGTAGTTGCGGATGCTTGTGAGGGGGGTTAATCATAAGTGGGATGCTTGTCCAAGGAAGGGCAGTACCTAAGTACCGGTCCACCCACATATCAAATTATCAAAGTAACGAACGCGAATCATATGAGCATGATGAAAACTAGCTTGACGATAATTCCCTTGTGTCCTCGGGAGCGCTTTCCTTTATATAAGAGTTTGTCCAGGCTTTTCCTTTGCTACAAAAATGATTGGGCCACCTTGCTACACCTTGTTTACTTTTGTTACTTGTTACCCGTTATGAATTACCTTATCATAAAACTATCTGTTACCGATAATTCCAGTGCTTGTAGAGAATACCTTACTGAAAACTGCTTGTCATTTCCTTCTGCTCCTCGTTGGGTTCGACACTCTTACTTATCGAAAGGACTACGATAGATCCCCTATACTTGTGGGTCATCACACAATAGGACCAAGACTAGCCAGAAGAGCAAGATAGCGCTAAGGGAAAACCTCCCTTGCCGGGCAGGCGAGCCTACCAAGGATGGGGTTACCCCCGGAAGCAAGCCTTCGGGCCGTCCCGGCAGGCCTGCCGGGGCTTACGGAGGCAGAACCACCCCACCGCACCACCCCATCATGACGCACGTCGTCGATTAGTGCGGTGTTAAGATCCAAAGTGACTAAGTGGCTACTATTCGCCACATGGCAGCCACTTCCTACAGAAAATAATTCCGAGCGACACCCGTCCTGCGACGTGTCAAGCAAGCAGGCGCGAAGCTGGCACAACAGCCCGGTAGAGCCTGCCGGATGAGCTGTGATGTGACGTTGGCTCTGCCGGGCGAGCTGTGATGTGACGTTGAGTGGCGCATTTAATGCGCTGTGTCAGCCTGCAGAGTTAGGTATGATAGCACTGTTTGCTATCTCATCAGTGCATAATGACTGATTTTCCACTATGGTAACCCCTTTATCTATAAAAGGAGGCCCAAGGCAACCGTAGAAAGGGTTGGCTAATCCATCCTCTCACACACTCATACGCGCGTAGCCGTTCTTGCCTCGAGGCAACCCTGCCGGGCGAGCATGTTGTGCTCACTGCCATATTTCCACCATCAATCCACCAAAGCAGGAGTAGGGTTCTACGCCTCACGGCGGCCCAAACCTGGGTAAAAGACTGCCCGTGTGATCTCTGTCGTGCTGTTCCACGCTACTCCGCTCTTTGTGCAATGTGCCATCCCCTCGCCGAACCAGAAAGGGGATCTTGGTCCCATAGGTGGCCGTGGTTTCCCACGAAACCTTAGTTTCCATATGGACCCCGCTGCCACGGGAGGGTAGGACAAAAGATGTCACGCAAATTCTTTCCATATGAATATTTACGGAATACATGCCTAGATTATATTTATGAACTAGAGCTAGTTTTGTATCGCCCTAGGTTATGACTATTATATGATGAATATCATCCAACGAATCCACCGATCCTATGCCGACGAATTTACTTCATATTGATCTTGCTAAGTTACTACTACTATTGTTACTATTACACTTGCTACAAAATCATTGCTATCACTGTTACCATTACTGTTGCTGTTGATGTTGCTACTACTATCAAAACTATCATATTACTGTGTTACTGGTCGCTTTGCTGCAGATAATTAATATCCAGGTGTGGTTAAATTGGCAACTCAGCTGCTAATACTTGCAAATATTCTTTGGCTCCCCTTGTGTTGAATCTATAAATTTGGGTTGAATGCTCTACCCTCAAAAACTGTTGTGATCCCCTATACTTGTGGGTTATCAGCCAAGGAACAACTACATCCAATGGACAAGATGGCGAGAGCACCAAGTACAAGGACCAAGAAGAGGAGCCGCAATAAAACCTACAGCCACTGGACGACCGGACCAGGCCGGACGTCCGATGCCTGAAGCGCCAGACAGCCAGCCCAAGTCCCAGCCAGCGTACGCTACAGCGGCCGAATGTCCGACACATCCCAGCACCTGGACAACCACTCCACTCTGGACATCCGGTGTCACGTAACAGAAGGGAAATTAACAGAAGTATGAACCCTCCAGACAACCGAGCCTCCGGACATTCGATGCCCACCGGACATCCGACGATCCCTGACCAGAGCCGAATCACCGGACGCCCGATGCCTTACAGACGATCGGACCTTCACGAGCCACCGGACATCCGAGACCCTTCAGACGTCTGACGCCTGTCTACGCAGAGAGAGTAGGGTTGAGGCCCATGTACCCATTCATCCCCCTGGACTATATATATACTCCTCCTCCTCCCTCTTTCTAGGGTTAGCATTGCTTTAGCTCATTTGAGAGATAGAGATTTGCTCATCCACTTGATATATACTCCATTGGAGATCGAGGCCTCCACTGAGAAGATCCCAAGTGGATTCAAGACCCCGCAAGGGAAGATCCCCTAGTGGATTCAAGACCACCTCTTGGAGAAGAACTAGCTACTTGTATCCTTCCTTTGTTGTCTTTGGATCGTTGTGGCCTCTTTGTGTTCTTGGATCTAGCACATGTGTCATCGTATCCCGTTGATTTGAGTCTTTCCTCTCGTTTCCCCTCGTGTGTTCAATGTGTTCTTCGTGGGATTCCCTCCAAATCGTGAAGATCGGCCCCTAGGGTTCCACCCTAAATCACCTCCTTTCTTAAGGACATAGTGAACAGGACGTACCCATCTACTATCAGCTACGGGATAAATTATACCTGCCTCCAAAATCTTTAATATTTCAGTTCCTACCACATCCTTCATCTTAGGATTCAACGGTCATTGATGATCAACAACTGGCTTAGCATCGGGCTCCATATTAATCTTATGCTGACATAGAGTGGGACTAATGCCCTTAAGATCATCAAGAATATATCCAATAGCAGCACGGTGCTTCCTCGGAGTTTTAAGTAATCTCTTTTCTTCATGCTCTGAATGGTTAGCACTAATAATAACATGATATATCTTCTTTTCATCAAGATAAGCACATTTCAATGTGTCTGATAATTGCTTTAATTCAAACATGGGATCACTCTTAGGCGGAAGACGGTCCCCAAGAGTTTCAATAGGCAAGTTATGTTCAGGGAAAGGTACTTGTTTGAACAATATATTATCTATTTCATTCCTTTCATTCATATGCATAGAATTTTCATGGTCTAGCAAATATTGTTCTAAAGGATCTGTGGGAGGAATATCAATAGAATCAAGACCAATAATTTCATCCTTACTTGACAATTCTTTTTTCGTGAGGTTGTCTACGAAACTTAGAGAAACTGAACTCATGAGATGCATCACCAAATTTATCTCTAACATTTTCTTTAACACAATCAATTTCAGCATTAACGGTGTTAAAGAAAGTTCTACCAAATATAATGGGACAAAAATTATCTTGTTGTCAACCAAGTACTAAGAAATCATTAGGGTATTTGATCTTACCACACAAGACTTCAACATCTTGAACAATCCCATGTGGTGAAATAGTATCTCTACTTGCTAATTTGATAGTAGCATCAATATCTTCAATCTCAGTAGGTGCAATATCATTCATAATTTCTTGATATATAGTAAACGGAATAGTGCTCACACTAGCACCCGTATCACATAAACCATGGTAGCAATGATCTCCAATTTTAACAGAAACAACAAGCATGCCCACTACAGGTTTATTCTTATCTAGCAAATCGCATTCGTTTCTAATGGGTTTAGCAATTCTAGCAGCATCATCGCAAAAATAAATAACATGCCCATCAATATTATCAACCAAGAGATCTTTAACCATTGCAATATTAGGTTCAACCTTAATTTGTTCATAGGGTCTAGGTGTTCTAATATTAATTTTATTAACCATAGTTGTAGCTTTAGCGTGTTCCTTAATCCTAACAGGAAAAGGAGATTTCTCAATATAAGCAGTAGGCACAACTGGATCAACATTATAAACGATTGTTTCATCTTTAAGTATAACAGGTTCCTCAATTATTTCCTCAATAAGTGGATGATATTTAAACCACTTCTCCTTAGGGAGATCAAATGAGCAGCAAAAGATTCACAAAATGTAGCTACTATCTCAGAGTCAAGTCCATATTTAGTACTAAACTTATGAAAAGCATCAGTTTCCATAAAAGACTTAACACAATCAAACTCAAGATTTATACCTGACTCTTTACCTTTGTCGAATTCCCAATCCTCAGAGTTGCATTTAATTCTTTCCAAAAGATCCCACTAGAATTCAATAGGTTTCTTCATACAAGAACTAGTAGAAGAAGAATCGAGCATGGATCGATCATTATGAGAAAGTCGAGCATAAAAATTATGAATAATATTTTTTCTTCAGATCTCATGATTGGGGGATGTGTGCATCATGTACTTAAGCCTCCCCCAAGCTTGAGAGATACTTTCAGCCGGTTCCAATCCCAGATCATGATGAACCAGATGCATAGGATAAAATTTCTGATGAAATTCCAATTTCAGCCGGTTCCAATCCCATGTTCCAGTATCATCCAATAGCCTATACCATGTCGAGGCCTTTACCTCCAAACATAAAGGGAATACTGATACGGGGCTAACCCGGTGTAGGCCGATCTTTCACGATTGGAGTGGTTTCCCTCGAAAAACACGATGAACACGGGGAAGAACGGAGAGAAATCACAAAGGGAAACACTCAAGAACAAGTCCAATCACACATCCACTAGACAATCAAACACACAAGATCCACAAGGTACATGAACAACAAAGGAAAAGATACAAGGTAAAGTTCATCTCCATGAGGAGGTCTTGAAGGGGGCCGCCCAAGAGGGGGTCTTGATGATATATCCCGCAGGATCTTCTCCTAGAGGGAGGTCTTGGCCTCCATAAGGGGTAGTAGTCTCTCTCTCTCTCAAGAGTAGAGTGGTACAAGGAGCAAAGCTCTCTATCAAATGAGCTATCACTTTGCTAACCCTAACTAGGAGGAGGGGAGTAGTATATATAGTCTAAGCCACGAAGGGGTAAGTGGGAAAGAGAGATACATGGGCCTCTGGCCCGTGGCTGCGCGCAGGCAGGCGCCGGATGTCCGAGCTGGGGGCCGGATGTCCGGGGCTTCGCGAGGCGCCAGATGTCCGGGGCTCGGGCCGGATGTCCGGGCTGAAGTGGCCAAACTTCGGGTGCGTTCTGTCGTTGATGCCGGATTTCCAGGGGAAGGGCCGGATGTCCGGGCTTTGGCGAGGCGCCGGATGTCCGGCCGCTGATGCTGTTGGCCGTGTGTTGGTGTAGCTCCTTGGCGGTTGCACAGGCGCCGGATGTCCGGCCTCTGGCCCGGATGTCCGGCCGTTGTAGCTTCAGTAGCTCCGTCTTCTTCCGTCGTCGCTTCCAGGCTTCCCTCGCGGATGGTGTAGTTGTTCCTTGGCGCTTGCACTCCTCCTCAACATCCGTGAAGCTCCGACAATACCTATGCATGCACACAGGAGAAGTGTCAAGTAGTATACCAACCTCGAAGGGGTCAAGTGAGCACGTGTAAAGGAGATGATTCACCTTTGTGTATGTGAAGTAGATGTCGCACGTGTCACTTGCCAAACGAACTCTTGACATGGTGATGTCCATAGGATGCTCCGCATCAGCTCCCCTCCCTTGGGAAAGATCCGACCTCGGATCGAAAACCAAATGACCATGGAAAAGAGATGGCTTCGCCGTGTAGAAGTGGACGTTCACCAAGTACTTGTCATCTTGAAGCTCGAAATGGGCACTCTCCAATGTCGCACCGTCTTGTGATTCCTTCAAAAGGAGTAAGGACAACAAACACTTGGAAAAAAAATGTGGTTAGCGTTAGTGCAAAACCAAGCATTCAAGAGGTGATTCACCAAACAAGTGTCGTCATCATGCAAAGCATATGGTGTGACAAAGGATTGTGACATGGCATGTAAGCATATCAATCGAGCACAAGCAAAGATATCATGGGGACAAGCATGTAAATGGAGGTAGAGATGCAAATATGTGTGTCAAGAGAATAAGCATCTACCTCAAGTTCATAGCAAGCATGGACAAATTGCTCAATGAAAGGTCTATGGTAGGCATAGGAAGCATTCACAACACCAAAGAAAATGAGATGTCTAAACACATGGGTTAAGTGCAAGACAATCCAAGCATAATGTGCATAGGGTGTAGTGAACATAGTGTGGCACTCAACACAATAGAAAGAGCAATTGTTCATCATGTGTGAGGCAATCAAGTCAATCATGTGACAAGCAATGGGACATAGCATATGTGAAGAATGATTTTGGTGCAACCAACCATATGATAGTAGCAAGTAGTCCAAGAATTGGATGCAACACACAAGGCATATATATCATGATGCATGGAATGGTGAAAATGACAAGTCAAAGCAAGATCTCGAACATGTGCGCAATCAACTGGTCCAAGATGACCAATAAGGCTCATGGTGCAAGCAACACAAGTAGTATGATCCATAATATCCATGATCAAGAAAGATGTCACCTTGAAGGCGTGTCCTTGTGCGTCCTTCACAATGCCGAAGTACAAGCAACTGCGATGTAGAATCGTCGTGGTAGAAGGTGGTTCGCTCTCAAGAGCTCGAATGGTCAACTCACGTGAAGCGGAAGTCGACACAAAGTCCAAGTATCCTACACATGCACACAACAAAACAAAGAACGTATGCGCATGGTAGATAAACACATCATCCATCATGATGGTTCTCTTCTTTTGCACATAACCATTAGAAGCACAAGTGCATGAATAATATGATGCAACAATGGCTATATTCATGGCACTAGGTATATGATGCAAAGAGGTAAGACAAGCATGCTTCATAAGGAATATGTCAAAATCTCCAAATATATGTGAGAATGCTATGGGGGCAAACTCATTATCAAGACTAAGGGCATTGTTGCACTCAATACATGTCAAATCATCTAGCATGAGAGAGGCAACACATGGAGATAAATGACAAGAAGCAATAACAATCATGTGCAACGCATGGAAATGGTTGTCATCAACCGCATGAAGTGAGCAAGTATAAATCATTGGTGATACAACATAGGCAAGCATAGTAATCAAGTCGTGCAAGCTAGTGGAGCGAAGATGCAACACACTAGAGGAAATCATGGCAATCATGTCATGTGAGCAAGTAATGGGCATAGGCAATGCACATGACATATCGCAAGCACGAACACAAAGCAAGATCATAGTATCATCATAGGCATGGGGCACAAAGCAATCATGGCAATAACAAACAATATCTCCAACACGCTTACAAATACACATACAAGTACTAGAATCAATCATCATGTGTAATGCAAAGCATGGGTCACAAATGCATGGCAAAGGCATAGGAATGGGCATATCATGCAAAGTGAACATGGCAAGATGGGCAAAGGATATATAATGGACAACAACCCATAACCATGTGAGGGCCATGTAAAAGAAATGCGCGAAGTGTTTGCGCGAAGTGAGCGGTGGGAAAGGCAATCCATGGGATCCCAAGTCATCATTGCTCTCTAGAGCTCGTTTTGTCAACTCGTGGGATTGCGAGGTTGACAAGTATTCATGGGTACCTACACAAAAGAGACACAATCCAAAGAAATTGTGCGCGTGGTAAATGTACACATCATCCATCATGATGTGTATGTGCATGTGTGAGTTAGCACAAGATAAGCATCGCTCAAAGAAATTTGATGCATGGTATAAGAACATGTCATCCATCATGAAAGAATAGTTATTGTGTATGACACGATGGGGATGCAAATTGAGCATACAAGTATATGGCACATCAATAGCATGTTTATTCATGGGGAGCATATTGTGCACACAAGTATTGGGATCATGCAATGGATAGGATGAATCAAAATCTCCTAACATGTATAAGGAAACTATGGGGGTCTCCTCATGAGCAATATTGGAAACATCATATGGAGAAAATGGACAACATCCAAAACAATGCATATCCGAAGCTAGGTGGTCATGGCATGGCATATGAGATAAATGATGCAAAGGAAGCATATCAATATCATCACAAGAAAAACAAATGCCAATAACCATGGGCTTGTCATCTATGCCATAAGTGCAAATTGGGTTAATTTTAATGGCATATGCATAGTCACTATGAAGAGATTGCAAATATGACATATGTTGATCTCATGCATAGCATATGACAAGTCAAGCGGGTTGTCAAACATGATGTGACCTAAAGAATTGTCACAAGAAATCCTATGTAACATGGCATCACAACCAATAGACTCCACATGAGAATCATCATACTCATCATAAATGGGTAAAATCATCACATGAGGAAGTCGCACTAGCATGAAGCATGGAAATAGGTTGATCAACATCATGCAAGCAATCAATGTCAAGAATGTCCACTAGTGGGACTAGAGCATCACCTTCACCTATGTTACCTTGTTCATTCCACTCAAGTGGTGTAGGTGAGGTGGGAAAGACCAAATGGTGGTCATCTTCATCTTGATGGAACCATGTGGGGGGTGCATCATATTCCACCATGGCCATCGTCTTGTCCAAAGGAAGGACGTAGTCGTCGCGAATCGGCGCGTCATCATATATGGGACCTAGCACCAAATGAGAAGACACAATAGAGGTAGAGGTTAAGTCGTTAGAGTTCAAAATCTCCTCACTCTCTCTATGTGGTGGTTCACTCACTCCCTCAAAGTAGGTGCACTCAATCTCACGTATGGTGGAGTCACTCATCTCACTCAAGTGGTGGGGGTTGTGGCTCTCCTCACATGGGAATTGGGGCAACTCATCATATATGTGGCTAGTGGTGAAGTCACTCTCACTCTCAATATGGTGGCACAAGTCACTCAACTCATCATACGTCGCCGTGGTCGAAGTGAAATACTCAACCATCTCATCGCCGTCATCATGGATGAAGGCTGAAGATGGCACATCATCACTATCCTCCATGACCGAAGGGAAAATCCCATGCTCGATCATCTCGGCATCGTCGCCGTGGATGAAGGCCAAAGATGGCACATCATCACTATCGCCTCCTAAGATGGAAGCATCATCCTTGCTCGTCACCAAGTCGCTCGCCTCCAAAGCTTGGTCCTTGAAGGTCTCCATAGTCGTACTCGTCGCCGCACCATCTTGAAAAAGAGTCGTGGAGGACTCAGCATCATCAATGCCATAAAGAGGGATGGCGGTGAAGTTGAACTTGGGAGCATCGTCTTGGAGCTCATCGGGCTTGGACATCTTGGTGGTACTAGCCTCATGCTTGTCGTTTTTGAGTTTGGTCTTCGAGAAGTGTGCTTGGGGTGGAGAAGCCTTGGCCTTCATGAGTTCTTGTTCCGCCTTGAGAGCACCAATGTTCGAGGGACTTGTAGTTCTCGAGGAAGATAGTCTTGGAGATGTCGTTGTTCAATCCCATCATGAAGTGGAACTTCATTGACATGGGGTCGTCCACGCCGGCTCGTCGCAAGGCTTTCTTCATCTCCTTGAAGTACTCGTCGATGGACTTGGATCCTTGGATGGTGTTCTCCAATTGGCGTAGAAGTTGTTCCGTGTAGGTTGGAGGCACGAACTCTCGCCGCAAAGCTTTCTTCGTCTTGGGCCAACTCATGTCGTAGCTCTCCGAAGGTGTGTGAAACCACCATGTCGAGGCGTAGTCGTGGAAGTTTCTTGTGGCGCACTTCACTTGATCTTCGGGAGGAACTTGATGTAGCTTGAGGTAGTCGTCCATTAGGTGCTCCCACTCGAGATACTCCTCGGGTTCTTGAGTCCCATAGAAAGGAATCTCATGGTCGGTGTCGAGGTCGTAGTAGCTCGTGGAAGTCGCGGACTTGAGCTTGGGAAGCTTCTCTTGAGCGTAGTCTTGAAGTGCTTGTTGGCGAAGATGCCGTATGTCCATAGGCGAAGATGCCTTGAAGTCGCTTGGCGAAGATGCCAAGGGAGATGGTGAAGTCGTTGAGCGGTTGTTGGTGTTGAGCTCTTGACCTTCACGTTCGTGGTGGTGATGGTGTCGATGCCGATGTGACCTTGCCGGAGATGGTAGCTCGGAGGCATGTGCTCTTGAGCGTCTTCTCGAAGATGAGGAAGATCGCTTGTAGGACTTGATGAGGGCTTTGATCTCCTCCATTTGAGCTTCATCTTGGCGTCGTTGGAGTTGTTCGTGGCATCGAACTCGTTGTTGTTGTAGACCGAGGGTGAAATGCCTTGCCTATCCATCACAAGACTCGAGTAGAGGTGAGTAGGAAATGAGATAAACAATACCAAGTTACCTTTTCCCAAAGTTGAGGATGTATCCCGTTTCACTCAATGTGAGATGAAAGAATAGTGGAATTGGTACCGGACTTGTTCACTCACACCTACAAACTAAAGCTTATGGAGTAGCTCGGTGAGGATAGTGGCACAAAAATTTAATGCAAAATGTTAGCAAGAGTCAATAATGTTGAAAGAGATTCACAAATTCGCAAGTGAAACAAGTAGACCAATAGCAAAGAATGGCACACGGAAACACACACACGGATAGATAAATGGGGTCGTGCAACCAAGGAATGAGCACAAAATGTGGAATCCATGGAAAACGCTCGTGTTGCACAACTCAAGAGAGACACTAGCACGATTGCTCAATAGGCGGATACGACACTTGTGCACAACCTATAAGATGAAAAATGGATAAACTTTCTATCCCAAGTATGCTACGTATGTATGGTTCCCGGTGTTTCTCACACGATGATCCAAGATGATCAAGTATGATACCATATGATATATTGTGATGCTATGGCTATTGCTTACAAGCTCTTTGTTCACTCTTTTTCTTTGCTTAAAAGCTTTTTTTCTCTTTTTTTGGATAGCCACTATGCGAAATGCACAAACCAAGGTAGCAATTGTGTATATGCGGGAACAATCTTGTGACACAAGAGATGATATGATGATACCAATATGATATGGTATGTATGCAATGGAAGGTGTAGATCACTAATGTGCACAAGTAACGTTGCCGGCAATACTCAAATGGCTAGTCTCGATAGGCAAGTGACGCAAAACAGGCTAGGGGTTAACAATGTAATGGTAAGGAAGAATGTACAATGATGTCGTCGAGGTTACCGTCCGTGTCGATGATGAGAGGCGGTGTTGTCGATGTGAACCCGTTCCTAATTAGCCGAAACACCTTAGGAAACGGAAAAACCACAACTCAAAATCTCAAGGACAAAAGTCAAATGGTGGTAGCGGGAATGCGGTGGTGGTTTTGCGGAAGCTCAATGGGATTGCGGAAATGCAATGATGGATTTAGGAGTACGCAATGCGGAAGTTGAGGGTGACTATACACGGTGTCGGAGTTGGAAGCACGGTCCCTAAGTAGCCGAAACACCTTAGGAGACACAACTCACAACACAAACAAAATTGGGTTAAGTTGGCGGAAGTGTATGGTGTGCAAGCCTATGCGGAAGTTATGGTGGTGGTTGATGAAGAAGCAACCGTCCCTAAGTAGCCTAAACACCTTAGGAGACTCAAATCACAACTCAAACAACCACTAATGCTATAAGGAACGGAATGGGTTAGGTTGCGGAAGTCGGTGGTGGTTATGCGGATGTTGTGGTGGAAGCCCTAGGCAAAGATGCCAAAGTTGTCAAAATTTTATGGAGTCAAATGGTGATGGGACCTATCTAGATGGATAGAGGATGTCAATAGCTACTCAACGAGCTAAAGAACGCGAAAATCGGACTCCGGATGAATTAGTTATGGACAAAACGGTGAAACGGTGATGGCTGAAATCCCAGGGGTCGGACATCCGGGGTTGGGTCCGGATTTCCGGAGGTCAGTGTCCAGAACCATGCAGATTTGGTGCTCCAGGAGCCAGATGTCCAGCTTGGGGCCCGGATGTCCGGCCCGATGGCCCGGATGTCCGGCCCGACGATTCCAGATCGGGATTTGGACTTCGAAACTCGATTTGGGGCGGAAATGGATGGTTTCGGGGGCAAAATTTGATGGATTTTGTGGATGAAAAGGGGGAAAAGATGGGGGGAAGCTAGATCCACTTGAAACCAAGCAAATCCATGGACCAAAATCAACAAAACATCATCAAACCAACAAATCACAAAAAAAATTGGGGGCTATTTTTGGTGGGGATTTTCGAACTTAGGACGAAATCAAGCAAAAGAAGGCTAGAAAACGGTGGGAGGGACTCCAAATACGTGATCAACATGGCTCATGATACAATATGATACGGGGCTAACCCGGTGTAGGCCAATCTTTCACGATTGGAGTGGGTTCCCTCGATGAACACGATGAACATGGGGAAGAACGGAGAAAAATCACAAGGGGAAACACTCAAGAACAAGTCCAATCACACATCCACTAGACAATCAAACACACAAGGTCCATAAGGTACATGAACAACAAAGGAAAAGATACAAGGTAAAGTTCATCTCCATGAGGAGGTCTTGAAGGGGGCCGCCCAAGAGGGGGTCTTGATGATATATCCCGCAGGATCTTCTCCTAGATGGAGGTCTTGGCCTCCATAAGGGGTAGTAGTCTCTCTCTCAAGAGTAGAGTGGTACAAGGAGCAAAGCTCTCTATCAAATGAGCTATCACTTTGCTAACCCTAACTAGGAGGAGGGGGAGTAGTATATATAGTCTAAGCCACGAAGGGGTAAGTGGGGAAGAGAGATACATGGGCCTCTGGCCCGTGGCTGCGCGCAGGCAGGCGCCGGTATCCGGGCTGGGGGGCGGATGTCCTGGGCTTCGCGAGGCACCGGATGTCCGGGGCTCGGGCCAGATGTCCGGGCTGAAGTGGCCAAACTTCGGGTGCGTTCTATCGTCGATGCCGGATTTCCGGGGGAAGGGCCGGATATCCGGGCTTTGGCGAGGCGCCGGATGTCAGGGGCTGGCGCCGGATGTCCGGCCGCTGATGCTGTTGGCCGTGTGTTGGTGCAGCTCCTTGGCGGTTGCACAGGCGCTGGATGTCCGGCCTCTGGCCCGGATGTCCGGCCGCTGTAGCTTCAGCGGCTCCGTCTTCTTCCGTCGTCGCTTCCAGGCTTTCCTCGCGGATGGTGTAGTTGTTCCTTGGCGCTTGCACTCCTCCTCAACATCCGTGAAGCTCCGACAATACCTATGCATGCACTCGGGAGAAGTGTCAAGTAGTATACCAACCTCGAAGGGGTCAAGTGAGCACGTGTAAAGGAGATGACTCACCTTTGTGTATGTGAAGTAGATGTCGCATGTGTCACTTGCCAAACGAACTCTTGACATGGTGATGTCCATAGGATGCTCCGCATCAAATACCTTCTTCTTACCTCCATCATCGGATAAACCTGCAAGCTTAAATAATCCACAAATTTCATCTATATATATCAAGTGCATATCAGGATGTACCATTCCATCTCCTGCATAAGGATTAGCTAGCAGTTTCTCTAACATACCCGAAGGAATCTCATAGTAAATATTATCAGTAGTTCAGTAGGTTGAGGAGCAACTCTTATTGCTTATGGTCGAGGTTAAGATACCCCGAACAAACCCCTCGAAGGCTTACTTTCCATAGTGACAAGTGACAGTAAATTTCAGCACGTAATATAAATGTTTCCTTACCAAATTCCACTTACCAAAGGCGCTTCACCTCCTGGCAACGGTGCTAGAAAAGACTCTTGATGACCCACAAGTATAGGGGATCAATCGTAGTCCTTTCGATAAGTAAGAGTGTCGAACCCAACAAGGAGCAGAAGGAAATGACAAGCGGTTTTCAGCAAGGTATTTTCTACAAGCGCTGAAATTATCTGTAACAAATAGTTTGATAGCATGAAACATATGGAGACAAATCAGCGCCTTATGGAATAGCGCATAAACTAGGGTTTAACTTTCGGTCACTCTAGCAACCCATAATCTAATTACTACTCCACAATGCCTTCCCTTAGGCCCAAGTATGGTGAAGTGTCATGTAGTCGACATAAACATGACACCACTAAAGGAAGCAACAACATACATATCATCAAAATATCGAACAAATACCAAATTCACATGATTACTTATGACCGGACTTCTCCCATGTCCTTAAGAAAAAAGTTACTACTCACAAATTGTATTCATGTTCAAGATCAGAGGGGTATTGAATATCATTAAGGATCTGAACATATAATCTTCCACCAAATAAATGAACTAACATCAACTACATGACGTAACCAACACTACTAGCAAACCACATCTACCAATCTGAGGTTTTGAGACAAAGATTGAATACAAAAGAGGAACTAGGGTTTGAGATGAGATGGTGTTGATGTAGATGTTAATGAAGATTGGTCCTCCCATGATGAGAGGATTGTTGGTGATCACGATGGCTTCGATTTCCCCCTCCCGGAGGGAGGTTCCACCAGCGGAGTCACTCTGCCGGAGAGCAAAAGTGCTACTTCCAGGTTCCGCCTTGAGACGACGGCGTTTCGTCCCCAAACCTTCATCTTGATTCTTTTCTAGGTAAAATGGCATCATACAGCAGAAGACAGGCTCCAGAGGCCTGCTATGGGCCCCACAAGCTCGGGGTGAGCGCCCTAGAGGGTAGGGAACACCCCCCAGGCTTGTGGCTGCCTGGTGGGTCCCCCTCCAGTAATTCTTTACACGTGTAGAAGTGAATGTTCACCAAGTACTCATAGTCTTGAAGATCAAAGTGGGTACTCTCCAATGTCGCACCGGCTCGTGATTCCTTCAAAAGGAGCAAGAACAACAAACTGTTGGAAAAACAAATGTGGTTAGCGTTAGTTCAAAACCAAGCATTCAGGTGGTGATTCACCAAAGAAGTGTTGTCATCATGCATATCATATGGTGTGACAAAAGATTGTGTCATGTCATGTAAGCATATGAATCATTCACAACACCACATAAAATGAAGTGTCTAAACACATGGGGCAAGACAATCCAAGCATAATGTGCATATGGTGTTGTGAAGATATTGTGGCACTCAACACAATGGAAAGAGCAATTGTTCATCATATGTGAGGCAATCAAGTCGATCATGTGACAAGCATGGAAATGGATGTCATCAACCGCATGAAACGATCAAGTATGAATCATCGGTGATGTAACATAGGCAAGCTTATCAATCACGTCATGCAAACTAGTAGTGTGAAGATGCAACATACTAGAGGAAATCATGGCAAGCATGTCATGTGGGCAAATAACAGGCATATGTAATGCGCATGACATAGGACAAGCATGAAAACAAGATATGATCAAAGGATCATCATAGGCATCGGGCACAAAACAAACATGGTGATAACACGCAATATATCCACCAACCATGCAAATACACATACAAGTCACAGAATCAAGTGCCATGTGAGATGCAAGGCATGGGTCACAAATGCATGGAGAGGGTATAGAAATGAGCATATCATGCAAAGTGAACATGGCAATATGGGTAAAAGTGAGAAGTGGTAAATAACTTCGGGTATGATAGAAAAACTGATAGATAATCCTTATGCAGGAGATGGAACATTACATCCTGATATGCACCTAATCTATGTGGATGAAGTTTCTGGATTATTTAAGCTTGCAGGTATGCCCGAGGAAGTTGTCAAGAAGAAGGTCTTCCCGTTATGTTTGAAGGGAAAGGCATTGACATGGTATAGGCTATGTGATGATATTGGATCTTGGAACAACAACCGGTTGAAATTGGAATTTCATCAGAAGTTTTATCCTATGCATCTGGTTCATCTTGATCAGAATTATATATATAATTTTTGGCCTCGTGAAGGAGAAAGTATCACTCAAGCTTGGGGGAGGCTTAAGTCAATGTTATATTCATGCCCCAATCATGAGCTCTCAAGAGAAATTATTATTCAGAATTTTTATGCTCGGCTTTCTCATAATGATCGATCTATGCTCGATACTTCTTGTACTTGTTCTTTTATGAAGAAGGATATCGAATTCAAATGGGATTTATTGGAAAGAATTAAACACAACTCTAAAGATTGGGAACTCCCCGAAGGTAAGGAGTCAGGTATAAACCTTAAGTTTGATTGTGTTAAATCTTTTATGGATACCGATGCTTTTCCTGATTTTAGCACTAAATATGGACTTGACTCTGAGATAGTAGCTTCTTTCTGTGAATCTTTGGCTACTCATGTTGATCTCCCTAAGGAGAAGTGGTTTAAATATCATCCTCCCATTGAAGTTAAAGTAGTAGAACCTATTGAAGTTGAAGAAGAAACTATTACTTATAATGTTGATCCTATTGTTCCTACTGCTTATATTGAGAAACCACCTTTTCCTGTTAGAATAAAGGATCATGCTAAAGCTTCAACTGTGGTTCGTAAGAGTTATACTAGAACACGTACACCCCCTGAACAAATTAAAGTTGAACCTAGTATTGCTATGGTTAAAGATTTCTTGGTTGATAAGATTGATGGGCATGTTATTTATTTCTGTGATGAAGCTGCTAGAATTGCTAAACGTAATATTAAAGATAAACATAGACCTGTTGTTGGCATGCCTGTTGTTTCTGTTAAAATTGGAGATCATTGTTATCATGGCTTATGTGATGTGGGTGCTAGTGTGAGTGCAATTCCTTATACCTTGTACCCAGAAATTACGAATGATATTGCACCTGCTGAGATAGAAGATATTGATGTTACTATTAAGCTTGCCAATAGAGATACTATATCACCAATGGGGATTGTTAGAGATGTTGAAGTCTTGTGTGGGAAAATAAAATACCCTACTGATTTTCTTGTTCTTGGTTCCCCACAAGATGATTTGTGTCCCATTATATTTGGTAGACCTTTCTTGAATACTGTTAATGCTAAGATAGACTGCGAGAAAGATATTGTTATTGTTGGTTTAGGGGATATGTCTCATGATTTTAATTTCTCAAAATTTCATAGACAACCCCATGATAAAGAATTGCCTAGTAAGGATGAAATTATTGGTCTTGCTTCTATTGTCGTGCCTCCTACTGATCCTTTAGAACAATATTTTCTAGACCATGAAATGATATGATCATGAAATATAGAAGGGGAATAGATGAAATATTCTTTAATAAAGGGCCTATTTTGAAACACAATTTGCCTGTTGAAATCCTTGGGGATCCTCCTCCACCCAAGGGAGATCCCTTGTTTGAGCTTAAACAATTACCTGATACTTTGAAATATGCTTATCTCGATGAAAACAAGATATATCCTGTTATTATTAGTGCTAACCTTTCAGAGCATGAAGAAAAGAAATTATGGAAAACTCTGAAGAAGCACACTGCCGATATTGGATATACTCTTGATGATCTTAAGGGCATTAGTCCCACTCTATGTCAGCACAAAGTTAATTTGGAGCATGATGCTAAACCAGTTGTTGGTCGCCAACGACGGTTAAATCCTAAGATGGAAGAAGTGGTAAGAAATGAAATATTAAAGCTTCTGGAGGCAGGTATAATTTACCCTATTGCTGATAGTAGATGGGGAAGTCCCGTTCATTATGTTCCTGAGAAGGGAGGTATTACTGTTGTTCCTAATATAAGAATGAATTGATTCCACAAAGAATTGTTACAGGTTATAAAATGGTAATTAATTTTCGCAAATTGAATAAAGCTACTAGAAAAGATCATTACCCTCTACCTTTTATTGATCAAATGCTAGAAAGACCATCCAAACATACACATTTTTTCTTTCTAGATGGTAATTCTGTTTTTTCTCAAATACCTATGTCAAAAGATGACCAGAAAAATACCACTTTTACTTGCCCTTTCGATACCTTTGCTTATAGACGTATGCCTTTTGGTTTATGCAATGCACGTGCTACCTTTAAAAGATGTATGACTGCTATATTCTCTATTTTTTGTGAAAAGATTGTTGAGGTTTTCATGGATGATTTCTCCGTTTACGGAACTTCTTTTGATGATTTCTTAAGCAACCTTGATCGAGTTTTGTAGAGATGTGAAGAAACTAATCTTGTCTTGAATTGGGATAAGTGCCACTTTATGGTTAGTCAAGGTATTGTCTTGGGGCATAAAATTTCTGAAACAGGTATTGAAGTGGATAAAGCTAAAGTAGATGCTATTGAAAAGATGTCGTGTCCTAAAGATATCAAAGGTATAAGAAGTTTCCTTGGTCATGTTGGTTTGTATAGGAGGTTTATTAAAGAATTGTCTAAAATTTCTAGGCCTCTTACTAATCTCTTGCAAAAATATGTTCCTTTTGTTTTTGATGACAATTGTGTAGAAGCATTCGAAATACTTCAGAAAGCCTTAATTTTTGCACCTATTGTTCAACCACCTGATTGGAATTTACCCTTTCAAATTATGTGCGATGCTAGTGATTATGATGTTGGTGCTATTCTAGGGCAAAGAGTTGATAAGAAATTAAATGTTATTCATTATGCTAGTATGCTAGTAAAACTCTAGACAGTGCCCAGAGAAATTATGCTACTACTGAAAAAGAATTTTTAGCAGTTGTTTTTGCTTGTGATAAGTTGAGATCTTATATTGTTGATTCCAAAGTAACTGTTCACACGGATCATGCTGCTATTAAATATCTTACGGAAAAGAAAGATGCTAAACCTAGACTTATTAGATGGGTTCTCTTGCTACAAGAATTTGATTTGCATATTATTGATAGAAAGGGAGCTGTGAAACCCGTTGCAGACAACTTGTCTAGGTTAGAAAATGTTCCTGATGACCCACTGCCCATTGATGATAGCCTCCCTGATGAACAATTAGTTGTCACAAATGCTTCTAGTAATACTCCATGGTATGCTGATTATGCTAATTACATTGTTGCTAAATTTATATCTCCTAGTTTCACATACCAGCAAAAGAAAAAGTTTTTCTATGATTTGAGACATTACTTTTGGGATGACCCACACCTTTATAAAGAATGAGTAGATGGTGTTATTAGACGTTGTGTACCTGAGCATGAACAAGAACAGATCCTATGCAAGTGCCACTCCGAGTCTTAGGAGGACACCATGCTGGAGATAGAACTGCACACAAGGTATTGCAATCTGGTTTTTATTGGCCTACTCTCTTCAAGGAAGCTCGTAAGTTTGTCTTGTCTTGTGATGAATGCCAAAGAATTGGCAATATTAGTAGACGTCAGGAAATTCCTATGAATTGTTCACTTGTTATTGAACCATTTGATGTTTGGGGCTTTTATTATATGGGACCTTTTCCTTCCTCTAATGGGTATACACATATTTTAGTTGCTGTTGATTACGTTACTAAGTGGGTCGAAGCTATTCCAACTAGAAGTGCTGATCATAACACTTCTATTAAGATGCTTAAAGAAGTTATTTTTCCAGGTTTGGGGTCCCTAGATATTTAATGACTGATGGTGGTTCACATTTTATTCATGGTGCTTTCCGTAAAATGCTTGCTAAATATGATGTTAACCATAGAATTGCATCTCCATATCATCCTCAGTCTAGTGGTTAAGTAGAATTGAGCAATAGAGAGATTAAATTGATTTTGCAAAAGACTGTTAATAGATCTAGGAAGAATTGGCCTAGAAACTTGATGATGCATTATGGGCTTATAGAACTGCTTATAAGAACCCTATGGGTATGTCTCCATATAAAATGGTTTATGGAAAGGCTTGTCACTTACCTCTCGAACTAGAACATAAGGCATATGGGCTATTAAAGAGCTCAATTATGACTTCAAACTTGCCGGTGAGATGAGGTTATTTGACATTAGCTCGCTTGATGAATGGAGAACCCAAGCCTATGAGAATGCCAAGTTGTTTAAAGAAAAAGTTAAAAGATGGCATGACAAGAGGATACGAAAGTATGAGTTTAATGTAGGTGATCATGTTTTGCTATGCAACTCTCGTTTAAGATTTTTTGCAGGAAAACTTCTCTCTAAATGGGAAGGTCCTTACGTTATCAAGGAGGTCTATCGTTCCAGTGCCATAAAAAACAACAACGCCAAAGGCACAAATCCAAAGGTGGTAAACGGTCAGAGAATCAAACATTATATCTCAGGTACTCCCATAAATGTTGAGACCAATATAATTGACACCGTAACACCGGAGGAGTACATAAGGGACACTTTCTAGAATGTTTCAGACTCCGAAAAGGAATAGGTATGTGGTAAGTAAACCAGCTCCAAAATGTTTCCAATAGCAATTTTTCTCTGTTTTGGAATATTTAAAAAATTTAGGAAAATAAAAAGTAGTCTGAAGAGCGCACGAGGCATCCACGAGGGTGGAGGGTGCGCCCTACCCCCCTGGGCGCGCCCCCGTGCCTTGTGGCCACCTCGTGTGCCCTCCGAACTCCGTTTTCTTGCACAGTACTTCTTTTGGTCGGTAAAAATTCATTATATAATCTCCCATATGTTTTGACCACCGTACCACGGCAATATCCCATGTTTTCCTTTTGAGCTGTTTTCTGCCAGAGTTTTCGATGCCAGGCATCATGTTGTCCCCCTTCTGCAACAACGCGGACGGTGATGCTTGGTTGATGTAGATGGAACTTAGAAGGGAGTATGCCGAGGGAGCCATGATGGAGGAGTATGAAGGGGGATTCGCTTGAGGAACAACCTCCGGCAACGGAGAGGGGTACTCTGGCGGGCATCTCCGCTATTCTAAGTCCCCATCAAGTAATAGGAACCACAAACAACCATGAAGACCAAGAGGTTCGAGAAGGGATTCCCCCTAGGAGGCCCTTACACAGGTTACATCGAAACAACTTTCATAATTTGGTTCATAATTACGGAGTCGAGAACACCCCTCATACACATATACCCTCCAATTGGGACATATCCCGTCCAAGTGAAAGCAATGCAGGGAAGAGCTCTTGGGGGCCTGAAAATAAGCATTCAGAAGAATGCAAATATGCTCCAACGTGTGCTCCAAGAACTTCAACTTCTGAAAGGTGCATTAATGAAGCTAATGGATTCATCAACAACTCCATCATCACCACCTCCGAAGAAAGAGACATAAATACATGGGTATGGGCACTCCCCTTGGCAACTGCCAAGCTTGGGGGAGGTGCCCCGGTATTGTATCACATCACACTTTTACCTTTATTGTTTTTCTTAGTTCAATCCTTTTGGTTATATCTTGATCTAGTAGAATAAAGTTTTTAGTATGATCTAGCTTTGAGTTCCGTTTTGATCTCTATCTATGTAATCGAGTCCGTGAGTTATATAAAATAAAGTGTAGTGTTGAGTTGGGGGCTTTCCTATTTTGCTATGATCTTAAGGGAATTAAATAAAACAAAGAATATAAGGAAATAAAAATATCATATATTGACCTTATGGAGAGTAATGACTTCACATATAAAGAGTATGATGAATAAAAGTTGTTGAGAGTTGACAAACATAGTTTTCGTCATTGTTGCAATTAATAGGGCATGGTGCTGCACGCGCTTCTTCACCCCCTTCATCCGGCACTCCTCCAACCGCAAGTACTCCACAAACTTGGGGAAGGAGGGCTTCGGCATCAAGGTGAGGTTGGCGGCGGCGTTGGTGAAGTCCTTGTTGAGGCCAGCGGTGAGCGAGCTGAGGAGGAGGTCGTCATCAACCTTGGCGCCGATGTCACGGAGTTCATGCGCCAACGTCTTCAGGCGGCGGCAGTAGTCATCGATGGACTGTTCATCCTGATGACAATAAAAAAATTCCTACTGCAGAAAACGCGACGTTGAAGCTTGTTGTCGGTGAAGAGGCCGTTGAGCTTGACCCACACGGCGCGGGCGTCACCACCATCGCTCACGACCGTGTGAAACGGGTCATTGGAGATGGTGGTGAAGAACCACCGGATGAGCGTAGCGTCGATCGCAGTCCACTCTGAGTCGCCCACCATGACGCGAGATTCGACGGTGCCATCAACATGATCCACAAGATTGTTCTCGCAGAAGAGGAATGAGAAATAAGTCTTCCACGCAAAGTACGTGGAGTCGGTGGCATCGAGGTTCAAACGCGTTCATGGATGTTGATGTCACAGATATCGGCGGGGTCCGGCCTGGCGAAGGTGTTGGAGTAGGTTGAGGCGTTGGAGGACATGGTGGCGGCGCACGTGGAGAGGAGGAGGGGCGGCAGCTAGGGTTGGGGAGGGGTTGCAGCGGTGCGGCAAAAGGGATGGCGCGGCGGCTGGTGGGTGGCGCGACTGCGGGAAGGAAGGGCAGCGGCGTGGGGAGGTGGTGGCGGCGGCGGCCCGGGGCTACGGCGGCTAGGGTTGCAGAGGCGATTAGGAAAGGATTGATACGGTATCTGATACCATGTAAGTTTGGGAGAGAGGGATTGTGTGCATCGATATTCTCATTGATCGTGCACTAGGCACATATAGAGGGACAAGGGGTGCGACCGGTGTCTTGTCTCCTAAGATACAAGGGGAGAGACACACTACAGGTGCGGCATACAAACCCAGACCTACATACGTATATACATGTTCAATACTAACCATGCAATTGCATTCCGTTTCCACAATAGAGCATAATCACTTTAACAATGTAGGCATGTAGAAATCCGGCAACGAGGAGTTAGTTAAGGTTTTAGAAATAGGAATGCAACAACAATAAACCCTCGGGTGATGAGAAAAGGGAACTTGCGGTCATATACTTGCCAACTCCACCGCGCGACCCCATCCTGTCCGCGCGCATCCGTTTGGGATAAAACGGACGAACCAGACGGCCCAGCGCGCGGGCGCAAACGGACTTTTGTCCGTTTTGTGTCCGCTTTCGACCCATCCCTGGCCCAAGTTTGCGCCGGTTCTGGGGTGAACGGACAGCGCGCGGACGGGCGGGACGTGTGCGCTTATCCTCCCCTGGCCCGCCTGTCGGTGGGAGAAACAAACCCCCCCCCCACGCCCCATTTGGCGCCATTTCCCCAAACCCTCCCACGTCCCTCCCGCCGCCCCCTCTCTCCCCCCGTCCATGGCCGATGCCCAGACGAATTCCCGCGGCCTGGCCGACGACCCGCCGAGAAAGGTGAAGAAGAAGGCAGCCAAGGCGCCAAGGAAGCCGCGGTCGGAGTGCACGCCGGAGGAGATCGCCAAGTTGGACGCGAAATCGGCGAAGAGGAGGGGCCGGAGAGCGGCCGTCAAGGTCAATGCCGCTGCGGCCAAGTTCGCCACCGAGCGCGATGCGATGGAGGCCGCGTGGCGCAAGGCCGCGGTCGACGAGGAGGACATCGTCAACAAAGCGCACGCCCTCCTCATGCTTGGCATGGTCCGGCCGGCCGGTTTCCCTGCAGCGGCCGTCGGCCCGGCGAGCACAGGCTCGTCGGTCGCCCGGCCTCCGCACTGCCAGTCGCCGACGTCGCGGACCACGCCCATGTCGCCCGTCTTGCCTCCGCCAAGGCACGACGGCCAGACCTGTTTCTCGGGGTCGCCGGACGTTGGCTTGTTCGCGCCATCCACACCTCGCCCAGCGGCCGTCATCGACCTGAACGTCACGCCTGGGTCAAGCAGCAGCGGCCGGCCGTCCGTCGAGATGCAAAGAAAGCAAGCACGGGCACCGTTCACGGGCACCATGCCGGCCCCCCGCCTCTTGTTTGACGGAATGCCACCACCAATGCCAACGGTCGACGACCCCTTCTACAACCAGTACATGGAGGACGTGATCTTCGAGGGTGGGGAGGGCCGTGCCTACGACCCCGACGAGACCCAAAGTCAGGATGGACGCGCCCAGTATGTCCCTGATGAAGAAGAGGCCGACGACCGTGCAGACTACAACCATGGTGACTCGTGGCATGAAGACGATGACATCTATGTCAAAGGTGATGGTGATGAATAAGAAGTCAATGACGTTGATATTAGTGGCGACCCATTGTTCATCGATGAGCTCACCCAAAGAGCGGAAGCACAAAAGAAGAGGAAGAGCATTCGCACGGGTTCATATACACAAGATGAGGACAAATTAATTTGTCAAGCTTGGATGGAGATTAGCCAAGACCTGAGGACCGGCGCGCAACAAAAGGGCCTTATTTTTTGGACAAGAGTTCCACAAAACATTCCATGAAAGGAAGATGTTTGAGCCCTACCAATTTACAAGCAACCGTGGCATCGGCTCGATTCAAAAGAGGTGGTTGTTCATCCAACAAGAGTGCAACAAGTATTGCACCACATTTGAGAGCGTGGAAGCACGGCCCGTGAGTGGTCTCGGCGTTGGGGACATGGCATGCTCTCCTCTTCCTAGTCCTTTCCTTGCTACGGCCATGAGACTTCGGCCTTGTATATGTTTGCATGTTCAATTGTTGTTGATCATGTGGTGTAGGTATTTTAATCTTTGGAGGCATTCAAGGCCCGGTACAATGACAAGTCATTCACTCTTACGCATTGTTGGATGATCATCAACAATTGCCCTAAATTCAAGGAGCAATACCGTGAACTTCAAAGGAAGAGAGGCTTGAAGACGACCAAGTTCGCCGGAGGTGGAGACGGCGAGGCGTTGAAGAGGCCGAGGGGCAAGACCAACTCCAAGGTTGACGACATACGTGATGCATCATCCATGGCATTGCATGACACTTTGCATGGCATGCTATCTCAAAAGGATGTGAGGGACAAGAAGAAGCGACAAAGCAAGGACGAGCAAATGAAGCAATACCTAGACCTTCAAAGAAAGAAGCTTGAGATGGAGGAGGCGGCCAAGAGGAGGAAGATCGGCATGGAGGAGGCGGCCCGGCAAAGGCAGCTCGACATGGAGGAGGTGGCCCGGCAAAGGCAGCTCGACATCAAGGCCGATAACGTCAAGGCCAGGCAGAGGCAGCTCGACATCAAGGCCACCAATGCCGCCACCAATGCGAAGGAGGTGGCCCTGGCGATCATGAGTGTGGACTTGTCGAGGAAGAGCGAGAAGACGAGGGCCTGGTGATGAGGACATCAATACCATTGTTACACCCACAGCCCCTGCTGCTATACATACTGGACCAATTACTAGAGCTCGCGCACGCCAATTAAATTACCAGGTACTTTCGTTTCTTGGTAATGATTCTAATGTTCATGAGAATATGATGCTGCCTAAATTGGATACATTTGTTTTGCTTACAAATGAAGGGCCTAGCTTTGAGAAGGATGAACATTGGAGCAAGAACAAGCATGGAGATGATGGCATGCGCATGGGGAACAAGAACGGAGTTACAAGTGATGATTTCAGGACGTTGAAGCCACCATAATGCGTGCATGAAGCCTTGGACGAAATATACAAGATGCTACTTCATAACTTTCGTCCAGAGGCTATTCTAGGTGTTGCGTCACCTTATTATTGGGCCAGGCCCATGTAATTTCGAAATACATAAGTATAGGCTGTTTTTAGAGTCCGTATGTGTGGGGAAACAAGAGATAGGGTTGGTTTCGGACCCCTTCCTCAAGGGCCACGAAATTCCCCCCCTCTTCCTCCATATATACAGGCCTTAGGGCGTCGTTTAGACTTTGGGTTTTGTTTAGATTAAAAGTTCGCCATAGCTGCAACTTCGCGTACTTCGTTTGTGTTCAGCGACCAGACAAAGGCGTCACAGAACTCCACCTTGATCAATAAAGCTTTCATCTTATATTCGCAATATCCAGATTGCAATCTCAGTTTCTTGCTTGTTCTTCGTTTGCTCGCAGGAAACAGACCCTCGTGGTCAGGTTGATCATGCTCCGGCGTGGTCGATAACCTCTCGGAGTTGGTTTAGCGATTGCTAAGGCGCGACGTCCTCGCACGTTCGTAGTCGGATCGTCAAAGTCGACTTCCACCAAAGCGATATCCATCATCTCATCGAAAGACGGGACACCTTTGCCTCTATCAAGTGGTATCAGAGCCAGGTTGCTCGGTGAGATTTTACAGTTTTTCGTAGTTTAGATCGAGTCTGTTCTTCATACCTACAGTCCACGAAAAAGCCACAAAAAAATTAGGGTTAGTTCATCATATCCGAACCAATCTGAGCCTTTGCATAATCTTTTTAGGGTTTTTGCTTTGTTGAATTTGCGGTTGCATCGTCGTGTCAAGTTGCTGGTCTTAGAGTCTAGTCTTTTAGAGTTTCGAGTTCTGGTCATAAGTTGTCACGCCGCCGCCGCACCATCATCATCGCCTTGCCATCTACCACCATTGCTCATCCGCCACCGCTCTGCATCCGTATCTATATACCACCACCGATCCGTATCCATATACCACTACCGCTACCATATACCACCACCGCTGCCATATCCTACCGCCATATATCCACCACCAATCCGAGTTCTTTTCATATTCGGTTGGTTTTAGAGATCCATCTATTTTCCGTTTCGTGTTTCCTTGCCTGAGTAGGTCTCGGAAAAAAAAAGAGCAAATTTTTTTTTTCCAGAGTGTGCTTTTCCCTTGTTTACGTGCAGCGCCGTGATTTTGTTAGTGTTCTAGGCTCGCGTCTCTAGCACGGTCTAGCCTAGGACCAGCACAGTACCGTCGTTGAGCATTTATTCAACTTTGCATCTCTGAATTGATTATTGCTTACCATTTTGCTACCATATTATAAGCCTTCCCAGCTCCACATAAGTCTACATCGTGCGTTTGACTCTCCCTGGTAATCGCTATATCCAAGCTTTGAGAGTTTTTGACTACAACGGTTGCCGATCACCACCTGCTGCTGGGTAAGAACTGGTAAGAATTTGAGATTCGCTTGAAGGTTTTGTGACACACCACCATCACCACCACTTCTAGTAGTCTGCAGGATCATATTCTTTTGTGTTTCTATTGCTGCTAACCATGGCAGGTTCACACGCCGATGAGACTGATTGGGAGAACATGACGAACAAGGAGTTGCATGATAAATTTCAGCAAATGATGAGTGGCCAGGTGGGAGATGTGCTAAACAGATTTGAAGAGGCTATGGAGAAGATAGATGCCGTGGAGAAGTCGTTCGAGACAAAGCTGGATAACAAGTTTACTGAATTACTCAAGCGTCTTCCCCAACCACCACCGGCTGCACATCTTGCACCTCTACAACAACAAAAACCACATCTCCAACGCCGCCTTCCAAATCAAGTGGGACGGGCACAGCGCGTTCCAATTGAGATTGGTCAAAATTCGGGTGCTGCTGCACCTACTGTTGATGCTTCTTTGGCTCCTGCTCCTGCGGCGGCTGAGGAGGATGACGATTATGCGGGCGATTATGAGGATGAGGTTGATCAAAATCAGAACTACGTGCCGCCACCAGCACCACCACCAGCAGGTCGACCTCAGGTATATATTCGCAACGGTAGGCCGGCACCACCACCTCAGGTACGAGATCATGACCATCTCCCTAAACTGAAATTGAATATTCCACCATTTGAGGGTAGATATGTTCCTGATATATATTTTACTTGGGAGTTAGAAACTGAACAATGATTTACATGTTTACAATATCCTGAGGAGAGACGTGTTCCTGCTGCTGTTTGTGCTTTCACTAGCTTTGCATGTGTTTGGTGGTCTGAACATTGTAGATTATATCCTGTTCCAGCTACTTGGGCTGCTTTGAAAACTGCTATGCGTACTCGTTGGGTTCCACCATATTATCAACGTGAATTACTTCAAAAATTGCAGCGTTTAAGACAAGGGAAAAATTCTGTAGAAGAATATTATCAGGAATTACAAACTGGCATGATTAGATGTGGTATTGTTGAGGAGAATGAAGCTATGGTTGCATGTTTTATGGGTGGATTAAATAAAGAGATTCAGACCATTCTAGAGTATAAGGATTATAATAATATCACTCGTTTATTCCATCTTGCTTGTAAAGCTGAACGTGAAGTGCAGGATCGACAGCCATTGGCGCGAACTAACTTTTCTGCAGGTCGATCTTCATCATGGACACCGCGTGCATCTTCTACTTCCACTTCACCATCACCTCCATCAGGTGCCACCTCCAGCCATGATACAAGAAAGCAGGCACAACCACCACTCTCTGCCAAGAGCACACCTGCCGGGCCTGCACAGAGCTCTTCTTCTTCCATGGCATCGACAGGGCACACAAGTGATATTATTTGTCGTCGTTGTAAGGGAAGAGGACATTTTGCGAGAGAATGCAAATCTCAGCGTGTAATGATTGCTACTGAGGATGGTGGGTATGAGTCCGCTAGTGACTATGATGAGGAGACTTTGGCTCTTATTACCCGTGAAGAACATGGTGGAGATGATTCTGAAAATGAGACGCACTACATGGCTCCTGAAGACGCTGACAGGTATGAATGTTTAGTTGCTCAACGTGTTTTGAGTGTGCAGGTCACACAAGCAGAGCAAAATCAGAGGCATAATTTGTTCCATACAAAGGGAGTTGTGAAGGAACGTTCTGTTCGCGTCATCATAGATGGAGGGAGCTGTAACAACTTGGCCTAGCATGGAGATGGTGGAGAAGCTATCTCTCACCACAAGACCACATCCACATCCTTACTACATCCAATGGTTCAACAACAGCGGCAAGGTTAAGGTAACACGTACTGTTCGTGTGCATTTTAGTATCTCTACATATGCTGATTATGTTGATTGTGATGTGGTACCCATGCAAGCATGTTCCTTATTACTAGGTAGACCATGGCAATTTGATAAAAATTCTGTACACCATGGTAGAAACAATCAGTATACTCTTGTTCATAAGGATAAAAATATTACTTTGCTTCCTATGACTCCTGATTCCATTTTGAAAGATGACATTAATAGAGCTAATAAAGCAAAACAGGAGAAAAATAAGAGTGAAAATCAGATTGTGGCAAAGGAATTTGAGCAACAAATGAAACCTAATAATAAACCATCTAGTGTTGTTTCTGAAATTAAATTGAAAAGTGCATGTTTACTTGCCACAAAATCTGATATTGATGAACTAGATTTCAGCAAATTTGTTTGCTATGCTTTTGTGTGCAAAGAGGCATTATTTTCATTCGAGGACGTGCCTTCCTCTTTGCCCCCTGCTGTCACTAACATTTTGCAGGAGTTCGCTGACGTCTTCCCACAAGACGTGCCACCGGGATTACCACCTATTCGAGGGATTGAGCATCAAATTGACTTAATTCCCGGTGCATCGCTACCCAACCGTGCACCATACCGTACCAATCCAGAGGAGACGAAGGAGATTATGCGTCAAGTACAGGAGCTGCTCGACAAAGGTTATACACGCGAATCTCTTAGTCCTTGTGCTGTTCCTATTATACTAGTGCCTAAAAAGGATGGTACGTCGCGTATGTGTGTTGATTGTAGAGGCATTAATAATATTACTATTCGTTATCGTCATCCTATTCCTAGGCTAGATGATATGCTTGATGAATTGAGTGGCTCTACAATATTCTCCAAAGTTGATTTGCGTAGTGGATACCATCAAATTCGTATGAAATTGGGAGATGAATGGAAAACTGCATTTAAAACTAAGTTTGGTTTATATGAGTGGTTAGTCATGCCTTTTGGGTTAACTAATGCACCTAGTACTTTCATGAGACTAATGAACGAAGTTTTACGTGCTTTCATTGGACGATTTGTGGTAGTCTATTTTGATGATATACTGATTTATAGCAAATCTTTGGAAGAACATTTGGAACATTTACGTGCTGTTTTTATTGCTCTACGTGATGCACGTTTGTTTGGTAACCTTGGGAAGTGCACCTTTTGCACCGACCGAGTATCTTTTCTTGGCTATGTTGTTACTCCACAGGGAATTGAAGTTGATAAAGCCAAGATTGAAGCTATTGAGAGTTGGCCGCAGCCCAAAACGGTCACACAAGTGCGGAGTTTTCTTGGACTCGCTGGTTTCTATAGGCGTTTTGTGAGAGATTTTAGCACCATTGCTGCACCTCTCAACGAGCTTACAAAGAAGGATGTGCCTTTTGTTTGGGGTACCGCACAGGAAGAAGCCTTCACGGTATTGAAAGATAAGTTGACACATGCTCCTTTACTCCAACTTCCTGATTTTAATAAGACTTTTGAGCTTGAATGTGATGCTAGTGGAATTGGATTAGGAGGTGTGTTATTACAAGATGGCAAACCTGTTGCATACTTTTCTGAAAAATTGAGTGGGCCTAGTCTGAATTATTCTACTTATGATAAAGAACTATATGCTCTTGTTCGGACTTTAGAAACATGGCAACATTATTTATGGCCCAAAGAATTTGTTATACATTCTGATCATGAATCTTTGAAACATATTAAAAGTCAAGCTAAACTGAATCGTAGACATGCTAAATGGGTTGAATTCATTGAAACTTTCCCTTATGTCATTAAACACAAGAAGGGTAAAGAAAATGTTATTGCTGATGCATTGTCTCGTCGCTATACTATGCTTTCACAACTTGACTTCAAAATATTTGGTTTGGAGACCATCAAAGATCAATATGTGCATGATGCTGATTTTAAAGATGTTTTGCAGAATTGTAAAGAAGGAAGAACCTGGAACAAGTTTGTCGTTAATGATGGATTTGTGTTCCGTGCTAACAAGCTATGCATTCCAGCTAGCTCTCTTCGTCTTTTGTTGTTGCAGGAGGCGCATGGAGGAGGATTAATGGGACACTTTGGCGTGAAGAAGACGGAGGACGTACTTGCTACACATTTCTTTTGGCCAAAGATGAGACGGGATGTTGAGCGTTTTGTTGCTCGCTGCACTACATGTCAAAAAGCTAAGTCACGACTCAATCCTCATGGTTTATATATGCCTTTGCCTGTACCTAGTGTTCCTTGGGAGGATATATCTATGGACTTTGTTTTAGGTTTACCTCGAACAAAGAAGGGGAGGGATAGCATATTTGTTGTCGTGGATAGATTCTCGAAAATGGCACACTTTATACCATGTCATAAAAGCGATGATGCTGTTAATGTTGCTGATTTGTTCTTTCGTGAAATTATTCGCTTGCATGGTGTGCCAAATACTATTGTTTCAGATCGTGATACTAAATTTCTTAGCCACTTTTGGAGATGTTTATGGGCTAAGTTGGGGACTAAACTGCTTTTTAGTACTACTTGTCACCCCCAAACTGATGGACAAACTGAAGTAGTCAATAGAACATTGTCTACTATGCTTAGGGCTGTTTTGAAGAATAATAAGAAAATGTGGGAAGAATGCTTGCCTCATATTGAGTTTGCTTATAATCGTTCATTGCATTCTACTACTAAGATGTGCCCTTTTGAAATTGTGTATGGTTTCCTACCTCGTGCACCTATTGATTTGTTGCCTCTTCCATCTTCGGAGAAGGTTAATTTTGATGCTAAACAACGTGCTGAATTGATCTTAAAAATGCATGAGTTAACTAAGGAAAACATTGAGCGTATGAATGCTAAATATAAACTTGCTGGAGATAAGGGTAGAAAACATGTTGTGTTTGCACCTGGAGATCTTGTTTGGTTACATTTGCGTAAGGATAGATTTCCTGATTTGCGCAAATCAAAGCTAATGCCACGTGCTGATGGTCCTTTTAAGGTGTTAGAGAAAATAAATGATAATGCATATAAACTTGAGCTGCCTGCAGATTTTGGGGTTAGTCCCACTTTTAACATTGCAGATTTGAAGCCTTATTTGGGTGAGGAAGATGAGCTTCCGTCGAGGACGACTTCATTTCAAGAAGGGGAGGATGATGAGGACATCAATACCATTGTTACACCCACAGCCCCTGCTGCTATACATACTGGACCAATTACTAGAGCTCGCGCACGCCAATTAAATTACCAGGTACTTTCGTTTCTTGGTAATGATTCTAATGTTCATGAGAATATGATGCTGCCTAAATTGGATACATTTGTTTTGCTTACAAATGAAGGGCCTAGCTTTGAGAAGGATGAACATTGGAGCAAGAACAAGCATGGAGATGATGGCATGCGCATGGGGAACAAGAACGGAGTTACAAGTGATGATTTCAGGACGTTGAAGCCACCATAATGCGTGCATGAAGCCTTGGACGAAATATACAAGATGCTACTTCATAACTTTCGTCCAGAGGCTATTCTAGGTGTTGCGTCACCTTATTATTGGGTCAGGCCCATGTAATTTCGAAATACATAAGTATAGGCTGTTTTTAGAGTCCGTATGTGTGGGGAAACAAGAGATAGGGTTGGTTTTGGACCCCTTCCTCAAGGGCCACGAAATTCCCCCCCTCTTCCTCCATATATACAGCCCTTAGGGCGTCGTTTAGACTTTGGGTTTTGTTTAGATTAAAAGTTCGCCATAGCTGCAACTTCGCGTACTTCGTTTGTGTTCAGCGACCAGACAAAGGCGTCACAGAACTCCACCTTGATCAATAAAGCTTTCATCTTATATTCGCAATATCCAGATTGCAATCTCAGTTTCTTGCTTGTTCTTCGTTTGCTCGCAGGAAACAGACCCTCGTGGTCAGGTTGATCGTGCTCCGGCGTGGTCAATAACCTCTCGGAGTTGGTTTAGCGATTGCTAAGGCGCGACGTCCTCGCACGTTCGTAGTCGGATCGTCAAAGTCGACTTTCACCAAAGCGATATCCATCATCTCATCGAAAGACGGGACACCTTTGCCTCTATCACCTGGTTCGAGGCCAGGCAGAAGGAGATGCTCGACGCCGAAGGCATGAACTAGGTCGTCCGATTGGCCGTGGCCGTTCTTTTTGGAGGTTGGCATGGGTGTCGCCCACCCGCTGGGCTGCTGGCTGTGTGCCGGCGAGAAAACCATTCATTTTGGAGGCCGGCTGTGTTGCCGGCGAGGACAACTATTCATTCTGGAGGCTGGCTGTGTTGCCGGCCGCTAGCTGATGTCGGCGATGGACGTGTAGGCCGCTGGCTCTGTTGCCGGCGTGATGAACCGGGGCCGCTGGCCTTATGAACTAGGGCTTGGCATTTGAAACGTTGCTTTTGGTTTTTTAAATAGACGCGGACAGGATGGGGCAAATGGATGTGTCCGCGCGTTGGGCGCACGGCCACTGCATTCCAGGACACGCCCGGACACGACCCCAATTCCCTACCCAAACGGACAGAATCTAGACAAAACGGACGTCCGTTTGGGGTCGCGCGGTGGAGTTGGCCTTAGGGCTCTTTTGGTTGCCCGATATCCCCCCAGGATTCCCGCCCTTTCCTTGGGCAGCTACCACCCGTGGAATCCCTTCGCATGGTTGCGAGGTTCTGCATTTGGTCAATATAGGGGAGAGGGACATCCGGGTCCATCCATATTAAATTCCCGGGCTAAAGAACAGCTACCCCTGACCCCGTGGAAGAATTCCCGTGGTGCTCTCTCTCTCTCTTTCTCACCGCCGCCGTTCTAGCCAAGTTCATCTCACCCTCTTCCGTCTCCCCTCCCCCTCCGACAAGTCTTACATGTCCTCCCTCCTTGCCCTTCCTCACTATAAACAAGCTTGAGTCGCGAAAGAACAAATCTCCCCGCATCTTGATCCAACAATTTTGGATCTTACGGCGTTGTTGCGTTGGTGATTAACACCGAGTGAATCGAGTTAAGCGAACCCATCGAAGCTGCTTCAGCTCATCGCGGCCATGGGAGATCATATGCATGTGTGCTCAGCCATGTTCTCTCTCTGGAAGGAGTGGAACAGTCGAACCTTCGATCAGATCTCATCGGTAGAAACAGGTGGCAGGCAAAATCGTAGCTGAGTGGCAAACTTGGAAAAATGCTTGGCTAGTGCGTGATAGGAATAGTCAGAGGGTGCGAGTTAGCGAGTGATTGCATAGGCTGTGTAAGGCGGTGTCCGGTTGAGCTCAGCTCCCTATACCGGCGGCTCGCTATGCTGATTTGCATGGTTAATCCGGAGCCCTGCTCCGGTGCTCCTCCCTAACTGAACGTCAGAGGGGTATATTTGTCCCCCGTTAGTTTTTTTCTGCGGCCCGCCGTAGCCCGTATCAAAGCCCTGTATAAGCCCATACCCAAGCACCATATAACCCATTGTATCCCTTATCCAAGCCCCGTATAACCCGTTGTACTCATGCCGTATAGGTCAAAAAAAATTGTCGCACGACCCCACGACTACGTAGGACCTGCCAAAACTAACTATATCATTCACGCAGTTCCCTAGCTGAGGTTGTTTGTGAATATTGGATGTGGCGTTCTCATCCCCGGCGATCTCTACCGACAGCGGCACCATCGTCAACCTCCAGCGCTCCCAGGTACCGCATCCCGTCTCACGCCTTTGTCTCACTGGCGGCAGCATGTAATGAGTTGCCGCCATTTTCGTCGTAGTGGTTAACCTATCTACCAGGCTGCGCAGGCTATCGCGGATCTTCTTCCGGTAGTGTTCATGGTGTTAGAAACTGATCACGGCGGCTGTGGGTTTGTTCTGTCTAAGGTTAAGGTAGTGTGGGTTGGCGTCGGTTGTGTTCCATCGTTATTTCATGCGGCGGCTAACCTAGCTATCCGGCGGCGCAGGTTATCTCGGATCTAGGTTTAGGTAGTGTGGGTAGTGCTGCTCCTCGCGATCATAATAGATCACGTCGGCTGTCGTTGGCATCTTGGTTACTAGGGTTCACGTACCTTATTGCTGTCTACCGCTGTGGAGACCGGGGATGATCCATGGGCGCTGGTTTTTGGCGTCAATTGTTTACATGTGTGATGATGCTTATTAATTGTTGCAGGAAATGGCGGAGAGTGGGTCAATTTATATAGAATTAGATTTGGAGTTCGGAGAGCTTTTGAAAGACTGGATAGATGATTGGTTAGATGAGGAAAATTCGGAGCACGGAGATTGGCCAGAGAATGCGAACGAAGGGGAAGATGTTAATGTGAGTGTCATTATCATGTAGTATTTGTTAATGTGAGTGACATCCGACCTCATTATATTTTTGTATTTAAAATTTGTAAATGGACGTGGATGATAATAATGAGGATAAAAATTCCGATGTCTCGGATGAAGAATACATAAGTCAGGTACGATAGTCGAAATATTTGATGCCGTGCAAAGTATGAGATGATGCTATTGTATTATAACTAACTATCTGTTTGTGTTGAATTGTTCGGCTAATTTCAGGATCTCATAATGCGTATGACTATTACGGTGAATCCGATGCGGAGATAGCCGTTGATGAAGAATCGGTAGATTCACCTGTTTCTGGGGAGTCGCGGTCGTCGGTCAATAAGAGTGAGATATGTATGTAATTAATGTTATATGGAAGTAATGTTAAACAACAAAATTTTGTTTTCATGTCTATCTTTTCATTGTGTAGGTGACAGAAGATGAGGGGAAAGAGAATGTCCAAGATACTGCCGATGCAGATGATAAGAGGGATATGTTCAGGAAGATAATGGATATGACTTTTATGTCTTTAGAAGCTGCCTTTGTTTTCTACGACAGCTATGCTAGAGATAATGGTTTCAGCATTAGAAAGGATAAGGTCAGATACAGCAAAACTGAGTCACATCACATGAACTATATGAGATATGTTTGTTCCAGAGAAGGGAAACGTGATAGCAAGTTGCTAACCGAGGAAGGACACACTCGTAGGCTGAGAGCCGAGACACGTTGCCACTGCGATGCGCACCTGGCCTTGAAGCTTGACGAAAAGCGTGGGATTTGGTATGTTGGTAGTTTTGAGGACAAGCACAGTCATATGTTAGCAAGACCGGATGAAGTACCTTTTCTTTGGTCTCACAGAAAAATCAAAGAGTACCAGAAAGCTGAGATAATAGCAATGGGAGCCGCAGGGATTAGAACTCACACTATTATGGATTCTTTCATCAGCAAACATGTAAGGTACGGTGGTGTTGGGTTTACAAGGCGTGATATATACAACCTTATATCTAGGGAGAAGAGGAAGCTACTTTCAAAAGGTGATGCTGCCACATCCATAGGCATCATGGCTAGTAGGAAAAAGAGGGATCATAGCTTCTTTTTCGAGTACAAGTTAGATAAGGATGGACATCTGAATAGAATGTTCTGGTGTGACTCCCGATCTCAGCAGGACTATGAGGATTTTGGTGACGTAGTTGTATTTGACAGCACATACTAGATGAATCGCTATGCTATGCCATTCATACCTTTTGTTGGCCTTAACAATCACCGGAAGACTACTGTTTTTTGGTTGTGCCATAGTTTCAGATGAGACGGAAGAGACATATGTGTGGCTGCTGCAAACATTTTTGAGGGCAATGTGTCAGAAGATGCCGAAGAGTCTAATCACGGACGCCGACGCTGCGATGATCAAGGCAATTCGCGAAGTGTTGCCAGATGTTTGGCACCGTATATGTACATGGCACATAGAAAAAAATGAAGGTTCACCTCAGTCACAAGTCGTTGAATGAGTTCTGGACTCTTTTGTACTATGCAACGTCCACGGCCACATTTGAGGAGAGATGGCACGTGTTTGCAAAAAGATTGCAGTCAGAAAAAATAGTAACTTGGATGAGGCAGATGTATAAGAAGAGGAGACTGTGGGCGGCAGCATATCTGACAGAGGGGTTTTGGCTTGGCATGAAAAGCAACCAGAGGAGTGAAAGTTTGAACTCCTGCCTGCACCTCCACCTAGACTATGACCCTGGTGGATATGGTTTTGCACTATGAGAACGCCGTAGTACGTATCCGTGAGAACAAGGAGCGAGATGACTGCACAGCCTCACGGACTGTACCGGTGCCAGTTACTAGCTCCAGGGAACTTGAGGTAGCTGCTTCTCACATCTTCACTACAGCAAACTTCTATATGTTACAAGATGATCTTAAAAAAATCGGCGGCATGGAGATTGTAGATAGAATGGTCAGAGACGATTCCAATCGGTTCGTCGTGTCCTGGAAGAATAACCCAAAGAGTCGTTTTTGGGTAGAGTATACACCAGAAAATTCCACAGAAACTATAAGGTGCAGCTGCACAAGAATGATAAGGAAGGGTCTACCTTGCAAGCACATATTCCATGTACAGTACATGAATATATCCGAAATACCTAAGTGTTTAGTTCTTCTTCGGTTCACGAAAGAAGCAATGTTGGGACTGCCGGTGAGGCGCACAAGCAATCAATTGGGATTTGGTTGGACTGGGCAGAGGAAAGAATGAAATATAGACAGGTGAGTATGTTAGCGTCAGAAGCTATGCATGCGGCATGCAAACACCCAGCATTGTGGGACCAGTTAGAGGAGAGTTTGAAGACCGTGATAGCTAAGAGCCATGAGTATGATATGCTAAAGGAAAATTTGATCAAGAAAACGTCTGATCTCAGTAAGTGTGCAGTTGAATATGTAGATGATGGTGAAGGCAACTTAGTTGCAGTTCAATATCCTATTAAAGTATCAAGCAAAGGTGCAACAAAGGATGATGAGAACCGCCCTTTTCCAAAAATGGTAGACCACTTTCGTTCGATGAGATCAAAACTCGGTGCGGAGCTTGCAAAATGCTAGGACACACTAAATGCAGCAAGAAATGCAAACTAAATAAGAAGTACGTGTTTGCATGCATTGTTTTTTTTTACCATATCATTCTTTAACTAACCCCTCCGTATCACGTGCAGAAATGTAGTGCAGGAAGAAGAGTAGAAGACTTGCTTAAATTTTGTGTACCATCAGCTAGTGGTCGTAGGCTATAGTAAACAGGAGGTGGTGAGTAGGAAATTAAATCACGTAAAATTAGTGGCAGTATCGCCTTCACATTATGGCATCCTATGGATTTGACCTATCGCATTTTCCGTTCTGATAGTGTGTTTTGGTTAAACTGTGTTGGATGTATGCATGTATAATGTGTGTGCGAGGTTGAACTCAATTCTTGGTGTATGAACATTTTACTTTTGGAAAGGAGCAATAAAAGACATGTTGTATTAAACAAGTAGGTAACATATTGAAAAAAAATTATTGCATGTGACCACAAGTCTCCTCGGCAGGGCGTAACAGGCTACTCGTTAATTCTGATAGCCTGGAACTAATGGAGATTATGAACAAGGACGGTGAGTATGCGGGCAATGCAACAACCACCATTGATGGTTGTTACCACTTGGCATGTGAGTTTAGTTAAATTGGGTTTCAATTATGTCCTGGAGAAGCAAATGTTGTTGCTCATGAATTAGCTAGCGTAGCTAGATCAAACTTTTGAAGTGAGCGGATTGAAATTGCTCCTAATGAGATTCTTATCTTTTACCTAAAGATGTAAGTGCTATCAGCAATCAATACAGAGGGAGTTGTACTTCAGAATAAAAGAAAAAAAGAATAATATTTCATAGATGGTCATTTTGAGACTAGTAGGAAAACAATGTACGAGAAAAGTACCAATTTATTTGTTATGCTCCTGGGCGTGCATAACATCATCCAATGAAAAGATAGGCATCCTCTGCGTATTCGCAAAAAAAGTACCAATTTTCAAAGAAAAGAAAATGTGCATTTAAGAAAAATATTTAGCAAGATCAATAGTTAAGTGAAGTAAATAAAATGTATTCTTACAATCAAATTGTGCCACAGCATTACACATACGCATGTATGCATAAGCAATAAAAGATCCACACAATATTGGAGGTAACCTCCTTATTAAATAAATTGTCTAAAAGAAAATTTATTCAAGGTCCCGAAATCTACTAAAGGAGTAAAATCGAAGCACTCAAACTTGAATCTTCCATCATCTATGAAGTGTTCACGCACGTCCTCTCTTTGCAATGTCTCGAATTTTGTTTTTCACACATTCCATCGTGTTCGTAGGTGACAAAATCAACTCAGCGATGAAACGTCCTCTCCTTGCGTTCACCGAGGCCTGTAAATGTTGACATGAAGGTGAAATCAATTCCAGTAGTTATACAAACATACTACCTAGAGTACAAACATAGATAACTACAAACCTGCGAAAATTGGCCCGTCATTTGGTCCCCGTCCCAATGCTCCATGCATTCAATCACAAAAAGGCCACAAGAGTTCCAAATATACATGCAAACATTAGTCACACTCCATATGCACATGTGTGTTGTTATTACATAATGATGTATCATTAACTCACCCGTCTTCTTGTTGTGGCATGTCGTATTCTTTGATAGGCCACTTTGTCACGTCTGGATATTTCCCGGCTGTAATATGGTTTGCCTCTAGCATATCCTCCTGTCCTATAGCGAGCCGCTGTAAAAAGGGAAATGTTAATTGAGAACCATAAAACAATTTGCATGAACAATATTAGCAATGTTGGTGAGAGTACCAGTGCTTCAACAGTCTCGATTGACATGTCAAGAGGATAGAGTGAATCCATAACTTGGAATTCTTTCTTCGGCATGTGCATTACCACGGTCATCCAGTGTGTATTGCCGATATTCAATGGGACATACGTCTATAGTGTAAGAAAACCTTGTGTATTAACATGAAATGCCTCTTTAAATGTCATGCATTGATCAAGTTATAACTTAACGTACCTTATCACGCCCAGTATACTCTTCCAGAACTCTAGCAACTGCTCCAGCTTTTGCAATTGCACTATCCATGTTGTACCTTGACGGCACCAGATTGTCACGTGCCAAAGCACGATCTACAAGGTATTTGGACCTCCATGCTGGACAGAGGTGGCGATCATGACGAACGCGCAGCGCCAAGTGTTCTAGATAAGCATCAATAACCTGCATACAACATAACGACATTACATATTCAAAGTTGACACATGTTATTGAATGAAATAACAGGACATGCAAAAAGTACTTACTGTCGGTGTCAAAACCGGTGGATCTCGGGTAGGGGGTCCCGAACTGTGCGTCTAAGGCGGATGGTAACAGGAGGCGGGGAAAAATGTTTACCCAGGTTCGGGCCCTCTCGATGGAGGTAATACCCTACTTCCTGCTTGATTGATCTTGATGATATGAGTATTACAAGAGTTGATCTACCACGAGATCGTAGAGGCTAAACCCTAGAAGCTAGCCTACGATTATGATTGTTGTTGTCCTATGGACTAAACCCTCCGGTTTATATAGACACCGGAAGGGGCTAGGGTTACACAGAGTCGGTTACAAGGGAGGAGATCTACATATCTGAATTGCCAAGCTTGCCTTCCATGCAAAGGAGAGTCCCACCCGGACACGGGATGAAGTCTTCAATCTTGTATCTTCATAGTCCAACAGTCCGGCCAAAGTATATAGTCTGGCTGTCCGAGGACCCCCTAATCCAGGACTCCCTCAATAGCCCCTGAACCAAGCTTCAATGACGATGAGTCCGGCGCGCAGATTGTCTTCAGCATTGCAAGGCGGGTTCTTCTCCAAATTCTGAGTACCTGTCGAGTAGTGTCCGGCTTCCCATGAATGTTGCACTCCTTGGTTTCTGCGCCTAATAATGGCTATCCTCCACGTGTCGAGCGAATGCGAGAAGTCGGGGCATTTTTGCACTTGCCACCCTAACCATGTGAGTAAATCGTCTATTTAAAGAGCCGGGGATCCTCAGATCTAGATCACACCATCCTCCCATAGCGAGTATCCATCGGAGCACGCCCGGAAAAGTCAATCCCATCATGGCCGGCCATCGCAGCTCCTCCTCTCGCTCCCGTAGCCCCAAGCCAGGCAATTGGAAGAAGTGTTCCGTCCCCCACAGCCAATTAGTAGAGTTACAGACCCAGGGGTTTCTCCCTCCAGCGTATATGGACCCCGTCCGAGCCGGACTAGCCACTTACAACAGCGGGGAGCAAGCAGAGAGCTTTCCCAACCCATCCATGGGGGAGCGGGTATGCCTTATTGATACGTCTCCGTCGTATCTACTTTTCCAAACACTTTTGCCCTTGTTTTGGACTCTAACTTGCATGATTTGAATGGAACTAACCCGGACTGACGCTGTTTTCAGCAGACTTTCCATGGTGTTATTTATGTGCAGAAACAAAAGTTCTCGGAATGACCTGAAACTCCACGGAACGTCTATTTGGAAATAATAAAAAATCCTTGCAAAAGATGAAGACCAGGGGGGCCACACAATGTACACGAGGGTGGGGGGCACGCCCTCCCCCCTAGGGCGCACCCCCTACCTCGTGGGCCCCCTGGAGCTCCTCCGACCCCAACTCCAACTCTATATATTTGCTTTCGGGGAGAAAAAAATCAGAGAGAAGAATTCATCGCATTTTACGATACGGAGCTGCCACCAAGCCCTAAAACCTCTCGGGAGGGCTGATCTGGAGTCCGTTCGGGGCTCCGGAGAGGGGGATTCGTCGCCATCGTCATCATCAACCATCCTCCATCACCAATTTCATGATGCTCACCGCCGTGCATGAGTAATTCCATCGTAGGCTTGCTGGACGGTGATGGGTTGGATGAGATCTATCATGTAATCGAGTTAGTTTTGTTAGGGTTTGATCCCTAGTATCCACTATGTTCTGAGATTGATGTTGCTATGACTTTGCTATGCTTAATGCTTGTCACTAGGGCTCGAGTGCCATGATTTCAGATCTAAACCTATTATGTTTTCATGAATATATGTGTGTTCTTGATCCTATCTTGCTAGTCTATAGTCACCTACTATGTGTTATGATCCGGCAACCCCGAAGAGACAATAATCGGGACCACTCCCGGTGATGACCATAGTTTGAGGAGTTCATGTATTCACTATGTGCTAATGCTTTGTTCCGGTTCTCTATTAAAAGGAGGCCTTAATATCCCTTAGTTTCCATTAGGACCCCGCTGCCACGGGAGGGTAGGACTAAAGATGTCATGCAAGTTCTTTTCCATAAGCATGTATGACTACATTCGGAATACATGCCTACATTACATTGATGAATTGGAGCTAGTTCTGTGTCACCCTATGTTATGATTGTTACATGATGAACCGCATCCGGCATAATTCTCCATCACCGATCCAATGCCTACGAGCTTTTCACATATTGTTCTTCGCTTATTTACTTTTCCGTTGCTACTGTTACAATCACTACAAAACACCAAAAATATTACTTTTGCTACCGTTACTTTTGTTACCGTTACCACTACTATCATCTTACTTTGCTACTAAATACCTTACTGCAGATACTAAGTTATCCAGGTGTGGTTGAATTGACAACTCAACTGCTAATACTTGAGAATATTCTTTGGCTCCCCTTGTGTCGAATCAATAAATTTGTGTTGAATACTCTACCCTTGAAAACTGTTGCGATCCGCTATACTTGTGGGTTATCAAGACTATTTTCTGGCGCCGTTGCCGGGGAGCATAGCTCTATTCTTTGAGTCACTTGGGATTTATATATGCTGGTCACTATGAAGAACTTGAAAGACGCTAAGACAACAATTTATCCCTCAACTACGAGGGGAGGTAAGGAACTGCCATCTATCTCTGCACTTGATTCACCTTCTGTTTTGAGTAAGTTTGCGACACCTAAACCTGCTTCTGCTATTCGTTCTGATATGTCACATGTTATTGATGATGCCACTTCTCCTATGCATGATACTTATGATGAAACTACTTCTATGCTTGATACTACTGTGCCACTTAGTGAATTTCTTGATGAACAAATTTCTAGGGCTAGAGAGAAAGAAATTATTGAAACTGATTATATTGATGAAAGTGATGATGAAGACTTGCCTGTTATTCCTGAGGGTTATGTTTTTGAAAAAGAGCTTCTTTAGCTATTTTAGCTTGCAAAGATAGATATGAGCTCAAGAGATTATTAGCTAAATGGAATCAGCAATCTCTTAATGATAGAATGAGACCTGACCCTGCTTTTGCTACTTCACCTATCTGTGTTACCGATAAGGATTATGAATTCTCTGTTGATCCTGATATAATTACTTTGGTTGAATCTGATCCTTTTTATGGCTATGAATCTGAAACTGTTGTGGCACATCTTACTAAATTAAATGATATAGCCACCCTGTTCATTAATGATGAGAGATCTCGCTACTTTTATATCCTTAAAATATTTTCGTTCTCATTAAAGGGTGATGCTAAGATATGGTTTAATTCTCTTGATCCTGGTTGTGTGCGTAGTCCCCAGGATATGATTTATTACTTCTCTGCTAAATATTTCCCTGCTCATAAGAAACAAGCTGCTTTGAGGGAAATATACAACTTTGTGCAAATTGAAGAAGAGAGTCTCCCAAAAGCTTGGGAGAGGCTTCTCAAGCTACTTAATGCTTTGCCTGATCATCCTCTTAAGAAAAATGAAATACTTGATATCTTTTATAATGGACTAACCGATGCTTCCAGAGATTACCTGGATAGTTGTGCTGGTTCTGTTTTCAGGGAAAGAACACCGGATGAAGCTGAAATTCTATTGAATAATATGTTGACAAATGAAAATAATTGGACACTTCCTGAGCCAGCTCCTGAGCCAATTCCTGAGCCTATTCCTAAACCAACTCCGAAGAAGAGAGGTGTTCTATTTCTCAGTCCTGAAGATATGCAAGAGGCAAAGAAATCTATGAAAGAAAAAGGTATTAAAGCTGAAGATGTTAAGAATTTACCTCCTATTGAAGAGATACATGGTCTTAATTTACCGCCTGTTGAAGAAACATATGATCTTAATCCATTACCTATTGAAGAAACTCATGGTCTTGATAACCCGACATAGGTAGTAAAGGTAAATTCTCTCTATAGATATGATAGAGCTGAAATCCCTCCTACTAAAATTGCTAGCCAATGCTTGGATGAGTTTGATAACTTTATGGTTAAGCAAGAAGATTTCAATGCTTATTTTGGTAGACAATTAAAACAAAATGCTTATATGATTGAACACTTGGGTGATTACATGGCTAATGTTAGATGTGAACTTAAACTCATTGCTAAACATGCTTCTATGGTTACCACTCAAGTTGAACAAGTGCTTAAGGCTCAAAATGATTTGCTCAATGAATTGAATAGTAAGAAAAATGATTATGTTGTTAGAGTGGCTACTAGAACTGGTAGAATGACTCAGGAACCTTTGTATCCTGAAGGCCACCCTAAGAGAATTGAGCAAGATTCTCAGAGAAATAATATTGATGCACCTAGTCCTTCTAAAAAGAAGAAAAAGAAAAATGATAGGACTTTGCATGCTTCTAGTGAACCTGTTGCTGAACCACCTGAGAATCCAAATGATATCTCTATTTCTGATGCTGAAACACAATCTGGTAATGAACATGAACCTAGTGAAAATGTTAATGAAGATGTTCATGATGATGCTCAACCTAGTAATGATAATGATGTAGAAATTGAACCTGCTATAGATCTTGATAACCCACAAACAAAGAACCAACGTTATGATAAGAGAGACTTTGTTGCTAGGAAACATGGTAAAGAAAGAGAACCTTGGGTTCAGAAACCCATGTCTTTTCCTCCCAAACCATCCAAGAAAAAGGATGATGAGGATTTTGAGCGCTTTGCTGAAATGATTAGACCTATATTTTTGCATATGCGATTAACCGATATGCTCAAAATGAATCCTTATGCTAAGTATATGAAGGATATTGTTACAAATAAGAGAAAGATACCGGAAGCTGAGATTTCCACCATGCTTGCTAATTATACTTTTAAGGGTGGAATACCAAAGAAACTTGGAGATCCAGGAGTACCCACTATACCATGCTCCATTAAAAGAAACTATGTTAAAACTGCTTTATGTGATCTTGGAGCCGGTGTTAGTGTTATGCCTCTCTCTTTATATCGTAGACTTGATTTGAATAAGTTGACACCTATTGAAATATCTTTGCAAATGGCTGATAAATCAACTGCTATACCTGTCGGTATTTGTGAGGATGTGCCTGTTGTGGTTGCAAACGTTACTATTTTAACGGACTTTGTTATTCTTGATATTCCCGAGGACGATAGTATGTCTATTATTCTTGGAAGACCTTTTTTGAATACTGCAGGGGCTGTTATTGATTGCAACAAAGGCAATGTCACTTTTCATGTTAATGGTAATGAGCATACGGTACACTTTCCGAGGAAACAACCTCAAGTTCATAGTATCAACTCTATTGGAAAAATTCCATCGATTATATTTGGAGGTTTTGAATTTCCTCTTCCTACTGTCAAGAAGAAATATGATATTCTTATTATTGGGGATGTGCATATCCCCGTTGAGGTAACATAGTGTTATTCGAAATTTCTCCGGTTCCATGTTATTCGGAATGAGTTTGTTAACAAGACCTGATCAACCTTGTTAGTGGATTCCTTTTGATGAGCATGAGATGGATGAAACTAGAAGGCACAACCTTCTGTACCCTCTCTCTATTTTCTGTTATTTAGTTGAAATAAAGTAAAAATAGTATTTTTCTGTCTGTTTTCTGATTTATCTGTGCAATATAAAAATACCCCGAAAATAAAAGTTCTCCAAATGCCCTGAAAATGGAATATGATTTTTTTTTGAAATATTTGAGAATATCTGGCACTGAGAAACCAGCAGGAGGGGCAAGCACCTGGCCACGAGGGTGGAGGGCGCGCCCTACCCCCCAGGGCGCGCCCCCTGCCTCGTGGGCCCACGGTGGCCCTCCTCCACTTATTCCTGCACCCATACACTCCTTCTTCCTCCCACAAACACCAATATCCAGCTCAAGCACGAGTTCTAGCTCATTTTGCTGCGATTTTCGATCTCCTTGCTCAAAGCACCTCTCACAAAACTGCTTGGGGAGATTGTTCCTTGGTATGTGACTCCTCCATTGGTCCAATTTGTTTTTGTTCTAGTGCTTTACTCATTGCAAATTTGTGTTGCCTAGGTGACCATGTTCTTGAGCTTGCATGTCAAATTTATATGGTTCCAAGTAGTTCTAATGCTTGATAAAGGCTCTAGGCACTTGTAGGAGTAGTTGCTATCAATTTTGTTGAGTTTGGTTCACTTTTATTTGAAGTTGGTAAAAAATGTCCGAATTTTTCAGAAAATAATGAAGAGATTTTTGAGGGGCTCATTGAGCGAAGCTCGAAGGAAAAGCAAAGTGAAGAAGCACAGAGGCCCCAAATATAATTTGCCTCGCACCGCGGAGGTCCGGCTGTGTGAATGGCCTTCAGAAAAATTTATGGATCGAGCGGGAATCAAGGAAGAATTTAACGCATATTTGCGTAACGCTGATCTTGTGAGCTTCGAGAAGAAAAGTGCCGCCAGTACCACTATCTCACTAGTTCCTTTGTGAGAAGGTTTGAATTTTCATCTTCACGTAATTCTCCAACTGTTCTGTTTGATCTTTATGAAAAATCTTATACCATGGACTTAGAGAATTTTACTTCTGCTTGCAAACTTCCACAATGGGGTAGTGTTAGTGAACCCCGTAAATCTGAATTTAGAAACTTTCTTGCTGGTATAACCGTGGGGGAATCTAGAGATATAGCACAAGCTACCATAGGGAGCATTCACTTTCCTGCTATACATTATTTTGCTCTCTTCATAGGTAGGTGCATAAATGGTAAAGATGAAGCATGTCATATGTGTGTCCCTGACCTTAGTGTTCTTAGGAGTGCTGTGTTAGGAGACAAATCTTATAATTTGGGAGCCATTGTTGCACGTAGGTTGCATAATAATAGATTTAATGGAGATTTCTTTGGTGGAATTTATGCAACCCGCTTAGCTGATTTTCTTGGTGTGGACGTTCGTGAGGATGACATTGAGTTGCCTCCTACTTATTTAGACTATAACTCTATGGTCTACCACCAGTTTGTCGAGAGGAATGAATCACCTCTCTGATATCGCTTAATCTTTGACAGACATCATGCTGTCTGTATTACTCTCCCTGCTCTTGCCTTCTTTGATTATCAGGCAAAAGGAAGACATTTTATTACCAGAGAGGAGGCAGATGAGTACGAGAGGAGGGCGGAGGCAGCTCGCCGCCATGCTGCAGCTCAGGAGGCGATAACCGCTGCATCTCAGTACGACCCCAGCTACAACTACGGATATCCACCAGGCCACCCCTAGCAATGAACCAACTTAGGCCAAAAGCCTAAGCTTGGGGGAGTACGTATTTCTCACCGACATTACATTTATGTTCACACACACTCATTGCTAGATGTCGGTGCTCATACTTTTTCACTGTAATATCCATGCTAGTTTATTTTCTTTTTCTTGCTTTCTTCTTGTGTGTTTGTTAAACCTTAAGAAAAACCAAAAAAATTAGTATTGCTTTTAGCTAGTTTACTTTTCTTGCTGTAGTAGTAATAATTAAAAAGAAAACCCAAAAAGATTTCCCGTTCTTCTTTTGCTTGTTGGGAGCTTTCCCGTGTAAATAGTTTTTATTTCTTTTCTTTTCTTTGGGGGTCGATAGGAGAAGACCATGATTAAATTGTTGAAGTGGCTCTTATATGCATTATTGTTGATTTAACCAAGAGCCCATATTGCCTTGTCTTCTCCTGTTTATTGAATGCTCGCAGATTCCAGCTTAGTCCAATGCACGTGCACTCTTATTATTATTCACATCGTTCGGTCATGCAAGTGAAAGGCAATTATGATGATATATGATGGACTGACTGAGATGAGAGAAGCTGGTATGAACTCGACCTCTCTTGTTTTTGTAAATATGATTAGTTCATCGTTCCTGATTCAGCCTATTATGAATAAACATGTTTGCAATGACAATTAGAGATTATAGTTGCTCGTGCCATGCTTGATTAGCTATGAGTTATAATGGTTTACCTTGCGTGCCAACATGCTATTAAAATGGTTGTGATGTGGTATGATGGGGTGGTATCCTCCGTTGAATGATTTAAGTGACTTGACTTGGCACATGTTCACACATGTAGTTGAAACAAATCAACATAGCCTTCACGATATTTATGTTCATGGTGGATTATATCCTACTCATGCTTGCATCCAATGTTTATTAATTTTAATGCATGTTCATGACTGTTGTCGCTCTCTAGTTGGTCGCTTCCCAGTCTTTTGCTAGCCTTCACTTGTACTAAGCGGGAATACTGCTTGTGCATCCAATCCCTTAAACCCCAAAGTTATTCCATATGAGTCCACCATACCTTCCTATATGCGGTATCTACCTGCCGTTCCAAGTAAATTTGTATGTGCCAAACTCTAAACCTTCAAATAAACATTCTGTTTTGTATGCTCGAATAGCTCATGTATCAACTAGGGCTGCCCTTATCTTCCATGTTAGGCGGGTTATTCTCAAGAGGAGTGGACTCCGCTCCTCACTCACGAGAAAATGGCTGGTCACCGGGATGCCCAGTCCCATGCTTTATGCAAACTAAATCAAAATAATTGCAAACAAAACTCCCCCTGGGACTGTTGCTAGTTGGAGACACTCGTTGTTTCGAGCAAGTCATGGATTGATGCTTGTTGGTGGAGGGGGAGTATAAACTTTACCATTCTGTTTGGGAACCGCCTATAATGTGTGTAGCATGGAAGATATCGCCATCTCTTGGTTGTTATGTTGACAATGAAAGTATGCCGCTCAAAATATTATTTATCTCTATTTCAAAACCGAGCTCTGGCACCTCTACAAATCCCTGCTTCCCTCTGCGAAGGGCCTATCTATTTACTTTTATGTTGAGTCATCACCCTCTTATTAAAAAGCACTAGCTGGAGAGCGCAGCTGTCATTTGCATTCATTACTATTAATTTATATTGGGTATGACTATGACTGGATCTCTTTTACCATGAATTACAATGTCTAGTCAGTCCTTGATCTTTAAAGGTGCTCTGCATTTATGTTTTGCGGTCTCAGAAAGGGCTAGCGAGATACCATCTTGTTATATCATATCATGATTGTTTTGAGAAAGTGTTGTCATCCGAGATTTATTATTATTGCTCGGTAGTTGATTATGCCATTGATATGAGTAAACATGAGACCTAAAAGTTATTGCAAATGTGGTTAGTCATAATCTTTGCTGAAAACTTGAATGCTGGCTTTACATATTTACAACAACAAGAGCAAACAGAGTTTGTAAAAAATTTCTTTATCACTTCCAGTTTATCAACTGAATTGCTTGAGGACAAGCAAAGGTTTAAGCTTGGGGGAGTTGATACGTCTCCGTCGTATCTACTTTTCCAAACACTTTTGCCCTTGTTTTGGACTCTAACTTGCATAATTTGAATGGAACTAACCCGGACTAACACTGTTTTCAGCAGACTTTCCATGGTGTTATTTATGTGCAGAAACAAAAGTTCTCGGAATGACCTGAAACTCCACGGAACGTCTATTTGGAAATAATAAAAAATCCTTGCAAAAGATGAAGACCAGGGGGCCCACACCCTGTCCACGAGGGTGGGGGCGCGCCCTCCCCCTAGGGCGCGCCCCCTACCTCGTGGGCCCCCTGGAGCTCCTCCGACCTCAACTCCAACTCTATATATTTGCTTTCGGGGAGAAAAAAATCAGAGAGAAGAATTCATCGCGTTTTACGATACGGAGCCACCGCCAAGCCCTAAAACCTCTCGGGAGGGCTGATCTGGAGTCCATTCGGGGCTCCGGAGAGGGGGATTCATCGCCATCGTCATCATCAACCATCCTCCATCACCAATTTCATGATGCTCACCGCTGTGCGTGAGTAATTCCATCGTAGGCTTGCTGGACGGTGATGGGTTGGATGAGATCTATCATGTAATCGAGTTAGTTTTGTTAGGGTTTGATCCCTAGTATCCACTATGTTCTGAGATTGATGTTGCTATGACTTTGCTATGCTTAATGCTTGTCACTAGGGCCCGAGTGCCATGATTTCAGATCTAAACCTATTATGTTTTCATGAATATATGTGTGTTCTTGATCCTATCTTGCAAGTCTATAGTCACCTACTATGTGTTATGATCCGGCAACCCCGAAGTGACAATAATCAGAGCACTCCCGGTGATGACATAGTTTGAGGAGTTCATGTATTCACTATGTGCTAATGCTTTGTTCCGGTTCTCTATTAAAAGGAGGCCTTAATATCCCTTAGTTTCCATTAGGACCCCGCTGCCACGGGAGGGTAGGACTAAAGATGTCATGCAAGTTCTTTTCCATAAGCACGTATGACTATATTTGGAATACATGCCTACATTACATTGATGAATTGGAGCTAGTTCTGTGTCACCCTATGTTATGATTGTTACATGATGAACCGCATCCGGCATAATTCTCCATCACCGATCCAATGCCTACGAGCTTTTCACATATTGTTCTTCGCTTATTTACTTTTCCGTTGCTACTGTTACAATCACTATAAAACACCAAAAATATTACTTTTGCTACCGTTACTTTTGTTACCGTTACCACTACTATCATATTACTTTGCTACTAAATACCTTGCTGCAGATACTAAGTTATCCAGGTGTGGTTGAATTGACAACTTAACTGCTAATACTTGAGAATATTCTTTAGCTCCCCTTGTGTCGAATCAATAAATTTGGGTTGAATACTCTACCCTCAAAAACTGTTGCGATCCCCTATACTTGTGGGTTATCACTTATCCCTTACTTATTAAGGGGACTTGGATTTCCAATCCATCCATTCCTCCGCGGGCTCCTGGAGTTCTACGGCCTCTAGCTGCATAACTTTACTCCCGCCTCCATATTACACATCGCTGGCTACGTCGCCCTTTGCAAGCTATTTTTGGGCTATGAAGCTCATTTCGAGCTATGGAAGAGGCTATTCTGCCTCGTACACCGTACGCAGGAGGGGTCAATATATCAAGTGGGCGGAGCCGAGATATGGCGCATCGCCCGGACCGGATACCTGTCCGGTACTCCGAAGAAGACATCCGAAGACTGGCCTTCGGAGTGGTTTTATATGGAGGACGTCTCCCTTCCGGACCCTATTCGTATGGGGCTTCCTGAGTTCAATAACGCCCCTTTGAAGAAACACCGCAGTTGGCGCCCTCGGAGCCCCCAGGAGGAAGATAACAGAGAGGTCCTTTACCTGATGGGCCGGATAAAAGCGCTGGCTAAATCAGGATTGACCATAATCGAGGTTATGTCACTATGTATAATGCGGGGAGTGCAGCCACTTCAATATCGGGGACAACCCATGTGGCACTTCAATGGAGAAGACGATGCCACCCGCTGCGGTCGTAAAGGTCCAGACTCCGTCGCTGCTCTAGCAAAAATACTGTCCGGTTTATATAAAGGAGAGGAAGAGGAGTTCATCCGCATTAAGCCACGGGATGGATTCTCCATGTACAACCCCCCAAATTGGGTGAGCTGCTACTTTTTACCCCAGACCTTCCCGCATTCTTCGTCATAAGTATTTACCTTGCTATTTCATAGCAGGAACTGCGAAAAGCTGTGAGGGAGGTCCACAGCCCGTCTCCACAACCATAGGACCCTGACCGGGCCCTCGACCCCGGACTCAAAGAAGATCAGGACACATTTGTGGAGCTCATCGACGGGACGTTCTATCAGTTAAGCTGCGATGGTGCCTTGGTGGCCATCATAGCCGATTATCCTGGACTGCTCCCCGCATCGCACGTAAGTAAAACCGGAGTCCCAACTTCCGAGAAGGATCCCTTTTTTTGCACTTCACCTACCGCACACATATGGTGTCTTACAGGGAAGGCCCTCGGGACGCCATGCCGAACCCGCAGTGACTCACCAACAAGGGGCACCGAAACCGGGTAGGCTTAAAAGGAAGGCGGTCAGGACTGAGACGCCGTCGCAGAGGTATGAAAAAGGACCCTGCTCCGTGGTTGTCGTCTTTAAAATATAATAACGTCCATGGTTCCTGGCAGGAAAAACGCTCGCCGGACCGTATCCGGAGAGCCTGTCGGCCACGCGTCCACCAGCCGGGCTCCAGAGCCGGACTCAGAGGCAGATGATAACGTGGGGACAACACCGGATGTTCCTCCTACAGAGGATGCAGATAGGCTGTCCGCTACGAATTCCGAAGTGGGGAGTGCCATGAATCACAGGCGTCGCTGGGCCGTACTCCGCAACCCTGGTTTCTTTGAAGAGGCGTTCGATGCCTTCAACTCAGGAGACACGTACACCCGAGCTGCTCAAAATGGTCTTGCCAGAGCCACGGACCAGTATGTAAAGGATATACGGGTAAGAAAATCTGATAATTATGTATATCAGTAGCCCATGAGACTTGAAACAGTTGACACAACTGATTTAAGGATCATTATTTGCGTAGGTTCTTACGGAGAAGAATACCCAGTTGTCTCAAGAGCTGGAGGAGTGCAAAGCCCAGCTACGGGCCGCAGTTGCCGCAATGAAGGAGTCCGAGAAGGCCCCATCTGGTAACACTTGTTTCTATCGAAAAGAAAGACATGTACCAGTTAGTATTCGGCATGCATGCAAATCTAACAATAGATTCTGCAGATGATCCCGGAGTGAATCCGGAGGTCGTGCGAGGGGATGAGCAACATGCTCAACGACAGCTAAAGGCTGGCGAGCACGTGCTTATGCAGGTTAGGCGGGAGAAAAATGATCTCCAAGATGCCAATACCCGGCTGGGCGTTGAACTAAAAGATGTTCGGGCCCAGCTTGCTGACTCCGTAAAGGAGAATAAGAGGCTTCGACGCGGCATTTTTAGTAAGTGCTTGAATGAACTTTTATAGAGTTCGGCGAAGAAACCATCTAACAGAGTTATATCTGTAGGTATGCTGACGGGTCGTCCCGCAGAGGAGATGCCCGGGTCTGCGGGTGATCTTCTGCCAGAGCTCTCACAACTGCACGAACAAGTTCGGCAGGTGATGCAGGGCACAGCCCAAGCCTTGTGGCCCTCTGCCTCCCTGCCAGGAGGCATGGGGGAGCTTGTAGAGATGCTCAAGGGAGCACGGCGGCGCTTCCGATTATGGAAGATATCTGCCTGCCGACAAGGTGCAAGGGAAGCCTGGGCCATGGTGAAGACTCGATATACCAAGGCTGACCCGAACCACATGGCCGAGGTCGGACCTGTGGGGTCTGATGGGAAAGAGATCCCCGTCAGTTTGGTGTATGACCAGGTGAAATTAGCCGCAAAGTATTCCCAACAGGATTGTAGGCTAGACAGCCTGTTGGATGGTATAGAAGAAGAATTTAGTCAGTCTAAGTGACTGTGTACTTCAATTGACATATATTGTCCCTAGCCGGATTGTAAATCATTTGTCATGGCGGACCTTTTCGCTTCGACCTCCGGACCCGACAGTCCGGAGTGTATCCGAATACCCGCTCAGTTATGTAAAAACCGGGGTACGCGTGGAAACCAGGCGTAGGGGTCATAAGTGCTTCAACAGACAAGTACCCAACTAGCTATGTTATATTACATGGATAGTAAGAAACATCTTCCAGGGAGAATAGTTCCGTTAAGGGTTCCTTTCCCTCGGTACGCATGCATTAGTGTGCATGTCCGAACTGCGAAAAGAGATGCAGGATATAAACATCTGGGGCATTTATTGAAATAAGTAAAAGTCATCTTTTGTTCACTGACCGAATATTCCCTTAAGAATGCTAGCTTTCGGCTTCACCCAGTCTGAGGTACACATCCGGCTGACCCGGCAGTAACAATCGCAGAGGTGCTCCCCTTATGCCCTAGCCGAATTAACGGGAACGTAGGGCATAAACACAAGAGCCAGGCAACCCAACTTGGCTAAAACTTAAGTCATATCGATGCATATAATGGCGAAGAAAAGGTACATGTGGAAAAGTAACACATGTGCGGGGGGCATAGAGCCCGGAGCATAGTTATATTAAGCTTCTGTATAAGAAGCCCCCAGGTATAATGAGCACGCCTAGCGCGTCAAGATTGTGTAGTCAAGACACATTTTAACCTTTTAAGGCCATGAAGAAAAAGGGAGAAAAGAAAGAAAGAAAAGACAGATAATGGATATATAAAAAAAATTGACGGAGGTACGGAGACGAACACAGAGTCCGGCACTAGGCGTAGAACCTTCGGAGTCTGGCTGCCTTCCATGGGTTTGGCTCGAGTCGATTGTCCGATGCATCCCGCAGACGGTATGCTCCACCGGTCAGAACTTTGTCAATAACAAAGGGACCTTCCCATTTGGGCTTGAGCTTGTCCTTTTTCTTCTCCGGTAGGCGTAGAACGAGTTCGCCAACGTCATAAGTTTTGGCCCGTACTTCTCTGCTTTGATACCGTCGAGCCTGTTGCTGATAGAATGCGGAGCAGGCTTTTGCCACGTCACGCTCCTCCTCCGGGGCGTCCAAACTGTCCTGCCGATCAAGCTTGGCTTCTTTCTCTTCGTACATGCGCACTCGAGGTGAGTCATGAATGATGTCACAGGGCAATACCGCCTCTGCATCGTACACCATAAAAACGGTGTGTATCCGGTAGTGCAATTCGGCGTGGTCCGCAGCCCCCATAGTACGGAGTCGAGCTCCTCGACCTAGTGCGTATCTGATTCCTTCAAGGACCGTACTAATCTGGGTCTAATGCCGCTCATGATAAGACCATTTGCTCGCTCGACTTGACCGTTAGTTTGAGGGTGATAGACAGAGGCATAATCGAGCTTAATGCCCATGTTGTTGCACCAAGTTTTTACCTCGTCGGCTGTAAAGTTCGAGCCGTTATCGGTGATGATGCTGTGGGGGATGCCGTAACGGTGTACAACCCCGGATATGAAGTCTATCACTGGTCCGGACTCGGCCGTTTTAACTGGTTTGGCTTCTATCCATTTGGTGAATTTATCCACCATGACCAATAGGTATTTTTTCTTATGGCTTCCCCCTTTAAGGGGTCCGACCATATCGAGCCCCCAGACCACAAAGGGCCAAGTAATGGGGATTGTTTGGAGAGCGGTAGGTGGCATATGGCTTTGGTTTGCAAAAAGCTAGCAACCGACGCAACATTGAACGAGGTCCTGTGCGTCTGCTCGGGCCGTCGGCCAGTAAAAACCTGTACGGAAGGCCTTGCTTACAAGGGCCCAAGCTGCGGCGTGGTGGCCGCCAAGTCCAGCATGAATTTCTGCCAAAAGTTGCCGTCCTTCCTCTTCGGAGATGCACCTTTGAAGTACTCCGGTAGCGCTTTTCTTATAAAGCTCTCCCTCGTGGACCTTGTAGGCTTTAGACCGCCGCACAATGCAACGTGCCTCGTTTGGGTCATCAGGGAGTTCTTGCCTAGTTAGGTAAGCCAAGAAGGGTTCTGTCCACGGGGCGACGACAGCCATAATCATGTGGGCCGAAGGTGTTGTTTCGGTGGCAGGGCCTCTGATTACGTCAGAGTGTTCGGGATCTGGCGTTGTGGCCGGATCCGGACTGTTGTTGCCGGTATCCCCTTCCCACACCACGGATGGCTTAAACAGCCTTTCCAAGAAGATATTAGGTGGGACAGGGTCGCGCTTAGCGCCGATGCGGGCGAGGATATCCGCCGCTTGATTGTTTTCTCGGACCACATGATGGAATTCAAGCCCCTCAAACCGAGCTGACATTTTTAGGACGGCGTTGCGGTAAGCCGCCATTTTTGGGTCCTTGGCATCAAGGTCTCCATTTATTTGAGATATTGCGAGGTTCGAATCCCCACGCACCTCTAGGCGTTGAATGCCCATGGAGACTGCCATCCGGAGACCATGCAACAGGGCCTCATATTCTGCTGCATTGTTGGAGTCTGTGTATAATATTTGGAGTACGTATTGGACTGTATCTCCGGTGGGGGATGTCAGGACGACGCCTGCCCCCAGACCAGCCAGCATCTTAGAGCCGTCAAAGTGCATGATCCAATTAGAGTATGCGCCGTACTCTTTAGGGAGTTCGGCTTCTGTCCATTCGGCGACGAAATCAGCCAGTACTTGTGACTTAATGGCTCGCCATGGTTTGTATGTTATGTCGAACGGGAGGAGCTCGATAGCCCATTTAGCAATCTGGCCCGTGGCATCGCGGTTATTTATTATGTCATTGAGTGGTACTTCGGAGGCCACCGTAATTGAACACTCTTGAAAGTAGTGTCGTAGTTTTCGGGATGCCATGAAGACCGCGTATGCTATCTTTTGATAATGTGGGTACCATGATTTGCATGGAATGAGGACAGTGGATACGTAGTATACCGACTTTTGAAGCGGGGACTTATGTCCGTCCGTCTCTCGTTGGACGACGAGCACTGCGCTTACAACTTGGTGTGTTGCCGCTATATATAACAGCATTGGTTCGCCGACATTTGGCGCGGCCAAGATTGGGTTGGTGGCCAAGACGGCTTTTATTTCTTCCAATCCGGCCATGGCCGCATCCGTCCACTCGAAGTGTTCAATGCGTCGAAGAAGGCGATAAAGAGGTAGTGCCTTTTCTCCCAATCGGGAGATAAAGCGGCTTAAGGTAGCCACGCATCCAGTTAATTTCTAGATTTGCTTGAGGTCTGTTGGGATAGCCAATTGTAACAGAGCTCGAATTTTAGCCGGATTTGCTTCAATTCCTCTATTGGAAACGATGAAGCCCAAGAGCTTTCCGGCGGGCACGCCGAAAACGCATTTTTCCGGATTGAGCTTGATGTCATATGTTCGGAGATTGTCGAACGTAAGCCTCAGTCATCTATTAAAGATTCGATGTGTCTAGTTTTGATGACCACATCGTCTACGCATGCCTCCACTGTTTTGCCGATTTGTGTTTCCAGGCATGTCTGAATCATGCGTTGATAGGTTGCACCGGCGTTTTTGAGCCCAAAGGGCATGGTGTTAAAACAGAAGGGGTCGTATGGAGTGATAAACTCCAGTAGGAAGATCGAGGAACCGGTGCTGGCGCTCCTGGTTCATGGGATCCTAACCGCGATGGGGAGATTAGATATTATTATTTCGTAAGTCCATCCAATGGAGATAGGTTGAGGAGAAAGAAAGGAGAAAACTAAAGAGAAAGATGGACAGTAGATTGACAGTATCCGAATCAAATAAGAAAAAAACGTAGCTATTTCATCAAATCCCGATTGTGTGGGTGTGAAGTGGAAAAATCCCGTTCTGGCTGGCAGCGGGCATAGGACTGAAAATCCTCTTTCGCCGGGCCTTTTGGACTCGAAATCCAAACGGAGAGAGTGGTTCGAATCCACCTCAGAACGAACAATGAAAAAGATGCGGCTTGATCGGACTCCGCCATCTTAATTTGATGGTATCCGGAGTATGCGTCGAGGAAACACAATGAGTCGTGTCCTGCGGTAGCGTTGATAATTTGATCGATGCGGGGGAGGGGGAAGGGATCCTTGGGGCAAGCCTTGTTAAGGTCCTTGAAATCGACACATAGGCGCCAGGATTTGTCCTTCTTTGGTACCATCACCAGGTTTGCTAGCCAGTCCAGATGTTTTATTTCTCTAATGAATCCGGCCTCGAGTAACTTGGCTAGCTCTTCTCCCATGGCTTGTCGCTTAGGCTCAGAGAAACGCCGAAGAGTCTACTTGACCGGCTTGAACCCCTTTAGAATGTTAAGGCTATGCTCGGCCAGCCTGCGTGGGATTCCTGGCATGTCTGAAGGATGCCAGGCGAAGATGTCCCAATTCTCGCGCAAGAACTCCTGCAGTGCGGCGTCTGTTGTGGGGTTCAACTGTGCCCCGATGGATGTTGTTTTTGTAGGGTCCGTTGGGTGGACCTGAAATTTGACTATTTCGTCCGCTGGTTTAAAAGAGGTGGACTTGGGTCTTTTGTCGAGTATCACGTCGTCCCTATCCACTATGGAGCGCAGCGCAGTTAGTTCTTCGGCCGCAAGGGCTTCGGATAACGCCTCGAGGGCTAGTGCGGCGGTTTTATTTTCGGCGCGGAGTGCTATGTCCGGATCACTAGCTAGAGTGATGACTCCATTGGGCCCGGGCATTTTGAGCTTCATGTACCCGTAATGGGGTATAGCTTGGAAGATCGTGAATGCCTCCCGCCCTAAAAGGGCGTGGTATCCGCTACTGAACGGGGCCACTTGGAATGTGATTTCTTCGGACCTATAATTCTCCGGCGTGCCGAATACCACATCTAGTGTGATATTTCCCGCACATCGTGCCTCCCGACTAGGGATGATTCCTCTGAAGGTCGTGCTGCTTTGCTCAATGCGGCTCTTGTCTATTTCCATTTTGCTAAGAGTTTCCTCGTAGATGAGGTTTAATCCGCTGCCACCGTCCATGAGCACTTTAGTAAGCCGGAAGCCGTCCACAATTGGACTAAGGACCAAAGCGGCTGGTGCTCGGGCTGTTCGGAATTGAGGTTCGTCACTGGCATTGAAGGTTATGGCCGTGTCGTTCCATGGATTTATTGCTGCAACGTGGCAGACTTCGGCAAGGCTGCGGAGTGCTCGCTTGCGCCTATTATTTGAGGCGAAGGTCTCGAAGACTGTCAATACTGTATTGTTATTTTCCACGGGATGGTGCTCTGTTGTATTGTTGATGAGGAGATCCTCGCCGCTCTTGGCCACCTGCCGGAGTATCCAACATGCTCTAAGGCTGTTGTGGCATGGTATCCGCTGTACTGTGAATTTTGCATGGCCCATTGAGCCATCCCTCCAATACAGTTCCACGCCCTGTAGTGGGCTTTGGTTTCTTTGTAATTGGATCGGATGACTTACGAGAGTACACCCTTTTAGCTCGGACGGGGGGTTTAGTGAGAGCCGGAGGATCCCAGAATTTTGTTTGGGTTTTCCAGGCGCTTTCCATCGCACAGTACTTCTGTACTATGGCCGCCAAGTCAGCGAAGTGTGCTATGTCATGGCGACTTATGGCGTTGAGGATTCCCTTGTCCGTGCAATTTTTGCAAAAGAATGAAATTGCGTCTTCCTCGCGACAGTCCTTGACCTTGCTCATTACAAGGAGGAATCTGGCCCAATAGTGATGTACTGTCTCTTGGGGCTCTTGTCTAATGTGGGAAAGATCACATATGTCTGGGTGGGTGGGTAGATTTAGGTCCAAACCCTGACCCGATCTGAGACCCAGGGGCGGAGGAGTTTTCGAGCTTAGCAGTTCGGGCTCCGGGACGTTGCCCAATAATTCGGGCCCGCTGTCTGATTCTAGGTTCGAAGCTTGGGCCATGTCCTCCCGTGGACGGGTATCCGGCTCGGAGAGCTTGGGAATCCGGACATAGTTTGTCCTCAAAACAGAGGAAGAATCGCTACATTGCTCCTCCACCACAGCTATCTGATGGGTGACCGGCGGAGAGTTAATCTCCCTTTGGTCGGGTTTAAGCCCGATCCGATCATAGTCCGTAGCGACTCCCAGGGCGGCGATGTGATCCAAGAGCTCATTCAAGGAAGAGAGCTCTATTGGATCCATCTTCTCGGCGAATCCCGGGCCGACGTGGAGGCTGTTTTTGATGACCCGAGAAGTCATCGTCGGCGCGACGGCCGAACGGGCGGTCATGACGAAGCCGCCTAGTCGGAGAGTTTGGCCTACAGCCAGGGCTCCCCCCGAGGTAATGTTGTCCTTGACAACAAGACGAGCCATCAAGCCTTATCATGACGGCACAGTGGAACTCTCAATTAAAGCACCAATGTCGGTGTCAAAACCGACGGATCTCGGGTAGGGGGTCCCGAACTGTGCGTCTAAGGCGGATGGTAACACGAGGCGGGGGACACAATGTTTACCCAGGTTCGGGCTCTCTCGATGGAGGTAATACCCTACTTCCTGCTTGATTGATCTTGATGATATGAGTATTACAAGAGTTGATCTACCACGAGATCGTAGAGGCTAAACCCTAGAAGCTAGCCTACGATTATGATTGTTGTTGTCCTACGGACTAAACCCTCCGGTTTATATAGACACCGGAAGGGGCTAGGGTTACACAGAGTCGATTACAAGGGAGGAGATCTACATATCCGAATTGCCAAGCTTGCCTTCCACGCAAAGGAGAGTCCCACCCGGACACGGGACGAAGTCTTTAATCTTGTATCTTCATAGTCCAACAGTCCGGCCAAAGTATATAGTTCGGCTGTCCGAGGACCTCCTAATCCAGGACTCCCTCACTTACATCATCCGACAGCCATCTATGTTGTAGTACCGGTTGAAGCCTTTCAGACCTCAGAGCATTACCACTAGCATTGTAGTAAACTCTTTTTTTCATGTTCTTCTTGCTCTTGCAAGTTAGTTCCACAAATGAAACAGCTGCATCAATTAGTTCTGGCGTTAACTCATCTGCCACAACCTCCGGCACTTTGTTCTCATTAAACAAAGCTGCATGAAAATATATGAACGTCAACAATGGTGATTACATGCAATAGTACTAAAGAACGGAGTAAGAAAGGTAGTAACGGTACCTCTACTCACGGTAGTAGTACCGGATGGTCGAGTACCACGGGTGGCACGCCTGCTCGGCTTGTCAAGTGCATATGGGCATTCAAATTTCTTGCGAAGGGTCTGCTTCTGCTTCCCGGGCGTAAAGTCCTCTTCCTTCCCGTTTGTTTCAGCCTTTGTTGGTTTTGCCTTAGCCATGAAGTTGGTGACAGAAGTTGCACTAATGTCTATGTCCGATGAACCTGCTTCAGAAGAATTACCAACAATCCAAGGGTTGTCCGGTGTTGCACCAATTTCATCGTTTGGCTTAGTAGGTGCAGCACCATTGTCAACATTCTTCTTAGCTGGTGTTTTCTGATAGGCACAAAAAAAATTAGGTTTACTTCATGAACACTAAAAATATGAAACAAGGAAATACAACATTAAAATATCAAAACATACTTCCTCATCTACAGCTTTCTGGTACGCAACATCTTCCTCTGGCTACGTTAGATCAATGATGGGATCTTCAGAAGCGTCAGACACATTGTCATCCTTCTCCATGAATTCCTTTTTTCATGCGGACCATTCTTAAACGAAGCCTCATCATCATCTATATCATTTTTACCGGATGCCTCTACACCCACGGGCTTGTACATCACACCTTCTTTGTTCAACTTCTCCAACAATCTCTGCGATACAAATATAAATTAATTAATGCATGCCTAGTTTTGTAACTACAACCATACTGTAAACATAAAGGTTACGGTGTGTCACCTCTACTACTAGATCAGGGATTTGCCTCATCTCTTTGTGTATGTATTCCATGCATCGCTTCAGTATAGCCTTCATCATCTCATCCGCGGATATCGCAGCCTTGGACTTCCTTGCGGTGACACTAGCGGGCTTGGGTTTTGCCTTTTGTGGAGCATCTTGTGGGACTTTGGCCTCCTGTACCCTATATTCCTGTGTAATATTATCTTCCACCTGCATGTCAAATACAAGTACATCTCATGAAGCAGAACAAACATGTTAACTTAACAAATATGTAAGATTGACAGAACGCATTGAAATACCTTGGCGTTACCACGGCCGCGACCGTTGTCATAATCAAAACGATCTCTCCTACTAGCTGCAGCTTCAGTCCAATTTCTCATAAGAGATTGAATGCACAAGTTTGGATTGAAAACACAATCACCTTCCAGAGGTTGCACCTTCTCCCAGTACAAGTATTGCATAAATAAAAAGATTTATAGTTAGTAGTATACATAGCATAAAGTTGGTACATAACATAAAGTTGGTATGTTAAAGGAAATTTACAATGTTATAATTAAGTCTGGTAGGTGTACCTGCAAGAGTGCTAAACTGCCCCTCGGCCATTGACGGAGGTGTGTTTGCCTTTCCTCACAACGCGAAGGCGGTCGAGGAGAACATCGAGGGTGAACGCATTCCAATTAATCTTGGAAATACGTTTCACATCGTCCACCAATGCATAGTACTGTTTTGGGACAATCTTGCTCGACATGGGAGCAAGGACTGTTCCTAGGAGGACAAGGACTACTTTCCGAAGGAAATCGTCGTCGGCGGATTTATTCTTAATGATGTCCGCAATGAGATCATCGATGACGATATTACCAGTAGACTTACTCAACAATTGAGGCGGCACCCGGTCTTTTATGTCCTCACCTTCTTCACTGAGAATGTCTGATGCCGACAGTCCTAGGTTGTCCAAGTTGAAGATGCACTCAACGTCCACGGCACCGAGAGACACCTCACCAACCACCTCTTCTACAATGAATCTTCCCGTGGTGGGCTCAAAAATCTCAACCGTGTACCTTATCAAAAGTGTATGCATCTTAATCGATGGCATCTGCATCATGCCCCGCAACGTTGTTTCGGCGAGTCTAGCGCGTTGAGCGCCAGATAGAGCGGTCATCAGTTTGCACCATTTTTTAACAGCGCGGACAATTTATCCATTCAGTTCGTCTATCCTGTTGAAAAAACAAAAGACTTGTTTACAAATGCTATAGTACAGCAAACAAAAGTAGAATACGTTGTGTTTATAAATGCAATACTAAAAACCTAAGTATGCTAAAATCACAGTATTCTTATGAGTTGGCAACAAATACTATGGTTTTAAATTACATAAGCTGAGTGGTCAATTGACTACACGGCTTTTGGCAAAAGCTACATACATGAAGTAGAAATTATGCCAACAAATATTATAAATGGATACATCTGACTGCATAATATTTAATTGACCGCACATGATTTGTTGCACCGAGTCGTTTGTGTGGCAATAGAAAGGCCTAGTTTGCCAACATTGTTTTTCCTAAACTATGGTAATCAAAGAACTCAGATTTTAAACTTAGTTTTTCTCTGTTTTGCCTAGTTTGGCAACATTGTTTTTGTTAAACAACAGTGGCAAACATTGTAATCTTGACTGACTACATCTAAATCAGCGTGTAATAACGATTTAAGACGACCGCTGCTTGTCGAAGCTGTCTCAGCACATACATGCACTATCGCCGGAAAGTAACATGGGCCGTCGGCTCAACTGATGGGGTCGTCCATACAAAAACTAACTACATGTACTACCCCTCATGTATGACAGTGGTGCAAACCTACGGAAGGAGGAAACGGTAGCAACAAAGAGCACAAACAGGATGGACTCAAGAAACAAACGAATCCCAAAGATGAACGATAACCAATCTGACCTAAAAGTTCGTGAGAGATTAAGTAGATCTAGCCGGATAGGGAAACAAAAATATTGTAACATGAAAAAAGAGTAGATCAAATTCTTCTATGCCATCTGGCTGGAATGCATGTAATCGAACACTCCGAATTACAACAGATCCGGAAAACCTAGCTAAAACACGCAGAACCTATGTTGCTATCAACGGGGTATGGCGGACAACTTACTTGCACATACGATGAAGATGGAAGTAGGGGATGATGCGGTGTGGATGTAGTTCGTCAACGGCGGCAACACGTGACGGCGGATGCGGGGGACGAGCTCTCGTCGGACGCGGCGATAGGAGGCGAGATGCACGAGGTTATCGGAACTATATAAGAGGAAAATCTCCTAGGTCTCCGTAACTTGCTGGCAGCGTACGTCAAGAATCTTTTTTTCCTTTGTAGACGGGCTCCTCGCACCGAGGGCTTAGGGAGATTGGGATTAGCACGAACTAGAAAAAGTGTAACAATATGGCAACTACTCCTTTGATCGACGTGGGAACGTGCATGGAATACGTGGGCTTCGGGATGTGGGCCACTTCAACTTTTATCCCACCTAATTACTAATGTACCCCTCAAAAATATAATTTCACTGAGAAAAAATACCCTAAAAAAATTTCCACTCAGAAATAAATACCCTAAAAAATATGAAATAAAAATAATTCGAATTGTGAACTACATGTATTTCAAATAATGAACTTTTAACGTATACCAAATGAGCCCAATTTGTATCCACACACTCAGAGCACTATGGCAAGCATGCATGTCATTTTTTGTTGATTTACCGCATGTGAAAATACAGTAAAACACTAAACCCTAACATGAGAGTCTACATCGAGTGTCAGAAATCAAAACGCACGTTCTATCACGTCCTGGCAGTGTTTTACGGTTTTTTCATCAGGAAAACCCTAGAAAATGCATCGATTGTCAGACATTAATGGTACTTGTCATGCATGCTTGCCATGGTCATCCTACATTGTGCACAGAGTTTGGGCTCAACCCGTGGAACCAGAAAAAAAACTCTTTGACACTTTCCCTCCGGGAGACCCGAATGGTCCTGCTTGGACATGGTGAATGTGGAGGCAAGCATGAGATGACCCCAATTGTTGGCACCATGTGGGCATGGCCAATGTGGTCCCACAGGCAAGGCCTGGCCGAATTCGGACACCAATCGCACGTTGTGTCACGTTCGGGCAGTGCTTTACGGTTTTTTCACCGGGAAAACCCTAGAAAATGCATCCATTTTCAGAAATCAACGGTACTTGTCATGCATGCTTGCCATAGTCACCCTAGGTTGTGCACAGAGTTTGGGCTCAATCGATGGAACGAAAAAAAAACCTCATTCACACTTGCCCTCCGGGAGACTGGAATGGTCCTGCTTGCACATGGTGCATGTGGAGGCATGCATGAGATGACCCCAACTATTGGCACCATGTGGTTATGGCCAATGTGGTCCCACAGGCAAGGTCTGGCCGAATTCGGACACAAAACGGACGTTGTGTCACGTCCGAGCAGTGTTTTACGGTTTTTTCACCGGGAAAACCCTAGAAAATGCATCAATTGTCTGAAATCAACGGTACTTGTCATGCATGCTTGCCATGGTCATCCTAGGTTGTGCACAGAGTTTGGGCTCAATCGGTGGAACAAAAATACCTCTTTGACACTTGCCCTCCGGGAGACCGGAATGGTCCTGCTTGCACATGGCGCATGTGGAGGCATGCATGAGATGACACCAACTTTTGGCACCATGTGGGCATGGGCAATGTGGTCCCACAGGCAAGGTCTGGCTGAATTCGGACACAAAATGCACGTTGCGTCACGTCCGGGCAGTGCTTTACGGGTTTTTTCACCTGGAAAACCCTACAAAATGCATCCATTTTTAGAAATCAATGGTACTTGTCATGCATGCTTGCCATAGTCATCCTAGGTTGTGCACAGAGTTTGGGCTCAATCGATGGAACGAAAAAAAAACCTCTTTCACACTTGCCCTCCGGGAGACTGGAATGGTCCTGCTTGCACATGGTGCATGTGGAGGCATGCATGAGATGACCCCAACTGTTGGCACTATGTGGGCATGGCCAATGTGGTTCCACAGGCAAGGTCTGGCCGAATTCGGACACAAAACGCACGTTGTGTCACGTCCGGGCAGTGTTTTACGGTTTTTTCACCAGGAAAACCCTAAAAAATGCATCGATTGTCTGAAATCAATGGTACTTGTCATGCATGCTTGCCATGGTCATCCTAGGTTGTGCACAGAGTTTGGGCTCAATCGGTGGAACAAAAAAAAAACCTCTTTGACACTTGCCGTCCGGGAGACCGGAATGGTCCTGCTTGCACATGGTGCATGTGGAGGCATGCATGAGATGACACCAACTTTTGGCACCATGTGGGCATGGGCAATGTGGTCCCACAGGCAAGGTCTGGTTGAATTCCGACACAAAACGCACGTTGCGTCACGTCCGGGCAGTGTTTTATGGTTTTTTCATCGGGAAGACCCTAGAAAATGCATCGATTGTCATAAATCAACGGTACTTGTCATGCATGCTTGCCATGGTCATCCTACTGTTTAAAATTGGTATTTAAAATAGAAAACTGGAAAATATGTTAATTAAGAAGTTAATCAAATGGAACAGATTATCTTGCATTTTTTGATTTTTAAAACTGTAAGAAGAAATAAAAGAGATAAAATAGATATGATTTTAAAATTTTACTTAAAATAGAAAACTGAAAATAAATATGTGAACTAAGAAGTTAATCAAATAGAATAGATTATCTTGCATATTTTGAATTTTAAAACTGTAAGAAGAAATAAAAGATATAAAATATATATGATTTTAAAATTTTTATTTGAAATATAAAAATAAAAATAAATATGTGAATTAAGAAGTTAAATCAAATACGTCAGATTATCTCGCATTTCTTGATTTTTAAAACTGACAGAATAAATGAAAGAGGAAAAATAGATTTGATTTTCAAATATTTCAAATTTAAAAAAGAAAATAAATATTTCTTTGAATAAGTGAAATAGAACACATTAATTTTTCGTACGTTAGTGAATTTAAGAACTTTCACAAAAAATAAAATATAATTGATTTTAAAATATTATAAATATAAAAATTAAAATAATTATTGGAAACACGAACTGAAATAAACGAAAATATAAAACAGAATAGAATGAAAGAATTAACAAGGTTTTTTAGGAAACAATGTAAAAATTAAAAGTGAAAATGTTCTGTGCGCGGGCGAGGCAGGCGTGGGACGGCCCACCCGAATTGGGCCCAAGCTAGCGGCGCGCCGGGCACAGCCGAGGGGTGCTGGGATTTTAGTCCCACCTCGCCAAGCGAGGGGAGCTCGCATCGGTTTATATACGGGCTGAGCTTCCCCTGTCAAGTTCCTAACTAAAGCGGGCAGCTCATTGCCTAACCTAGTCCGTCCCTGCCCTATGGGGCCCACTAGCAGTATAATAACAATCCCGGCGGGCCTGCATCCTGGCCCAATAAATGATTGGGTTTCTAGTCATATGCGGGCCGTTGAATTGGGAAATATGCAGCTAGTAGGCGGGGCTTTTTATTTCATATATTAATTTTTGCATTTGTCACATGTCACTCTAAAATATAAACAATTGTCAAGAATATAACACAACATTATTTCATACATTTCTAAATTTTATAACTGTCAGAAAAAATAAATGAGAAAAAATATATACGATTTAAAATTATTTCAAACATATAACTAAGTGAAATAAATGAGAACATATTATCTTGCATTTTTTGAATTTTAAAACTGGCAGAATAAATGAAAGAGGAAAAATATATTTGATTTTCAAATATTTCAAACATAAAAGAGCAAAGAAATATTTACAGTCAACTTGCAGCAATGGACTTGCTGATGTAGGTAATAGCAGATAGCAAGGAGAAAATAAAAGAGAACATATTTTAATTTTTGCATTTGTCACATGTCACTCTAAAATATAAAGAATTTATAATGCCCTGTAGACTGTGATGAGGACATCAATACCATTGTTACACCCACAGCCCCTGCTACTATACATACTGGACCAATTACTAGAGCTCGCGCACGCCAATTAAATTACCAGGTACTTTCGTTTCTTGGTAATGATTCTAATGTTCATGAGAATATGATGCTGCCTAAATTGGATACATTTGTTTTGCTTACAAATGAAGGGCCTAGCTTTGAGAAGGATGAACATTGGAGCAAGAACAAGCATGGAGATGATGGCATGCGCATGGGGAACAAGAACGGAGTTACAAGTGATGATTTCAGGACGTTGAAGCCACCATAATGCGTGCACGAAGCGTTGGACGAAATATACAAGATGCTACTTCATAACTTTCGTCCAGAGGCTATTCTAGGTGCTGCGTCACCTTATTATTGGGCCAGGCCCATGTAATTTCGAAATACTTGAGTATAGGCTGTTTTTAGAGTCCGTATGTGTGGGGAAACAAGAGATAGGGTTGGTTTCGGACCCCTTCCCCAAGGGCCACGAAATTCCCCCCTCTTCCTCCATATATACAGCCCTTAGGGCGTCGTTTAGACTTTGGGTTTTGTTTAGATTAAAAGTTCGCCATAGCTGCAACTTCGCGTACTTCGTTTGTGTTCAACGACCAGACAAATGTGTCACAGAACCCCACCTTGATCAATAAAGCTTTCATCTTATATTCGCAATATCCAGATTGCAATCTCAGTTTCTTGCTTGTTCTTCGTTTGCTCGCAGGAAACAGACCCTCGTGGTCAGGTTGATCGTGCTCCGGCGTGGTCAATAACCTCTCGGAGTTGGTTTAGCGATTGCTAAGGCTCGATGTCATCGCACGTTCGTAGTCGGATCGTCAAAGTCGACTTCTACCAAAGCGATATCCATCATCTCATCGAAAGACGGGACACCTTTGCCTCTATCAGACTGACTGTTGAAGAATTCGGTCTATACCTTAAGGGGGCCTTGTAAACTAAATCTATTTTGAAATTTTACTTAATAGCCATGTTTGGCACATTTATTTGACCATGTATAAAAAATGGGGTCATTTGGAGATGGTCCAGAAATTCACCTTTTCTCAAAAAACTGGCTTGACCAAATGGTCCCGCCGTAGTGTGGTGATTTTTTTCACCTCCTCCAAATGAACTTAAATTTTGCACACATGTTCTCCTTCACAAACATAGCTAGGTTTTCAAGGTTTTACAGTTTTTTGAATTTGTTTGAATTTATAATGCCCTGTAGACTGTCTGTTGAAGAAATCGGTCTATATCTTAAGGGGGCATTGTAAACTAAATCTATTTTGAAATTTTACTTCATAGCCATATTTGGCACATGTATTTGACCATGTATAACAAATTTGGGGTCATTTGGAGATGGTCCCAAAATTCACTTTTTCTCAAAAAACTGGCTTAAATGAGACCAAATGGTCCCTCCGTAGTGTGGTGATTTTTTTCACCTCCTCCAAATGAACTTAAATTTTGCACACATGTTCTCCTACACAAACATAGCTGGGTTTTCAAGGTTTTACTTTTTTTATTTTTTTTTATTTATACTTTAAAAAAATTGAAATGGAATATTCAATCATGCTAACTTATGAACATTGACATAAAAAGATTTTCAAGATTTTTTAATTTTTAAAAAATATTTAAAATGGAAGATTCAATCATGCTAACTTATGAACATTGACAAAAAAAGATTTTCAAAATTTTCTAGTTTTTAAAATATATTTAAAATGGAAGATTCAATCATGCCAACTTATCAACAATGACAAAAAATGATTTTCAAAATTTTCAAATTTTTATAATATATTTGAAATGGAAGATTCAATCATGCTAACTTATGAACATTGACAAAAAAAGATTTTAAAATTTTTATAATATATTTGAAATGGAAGATTCAATCATGCTAACTTATGAACATTGACAAAAAAAGATTTTCAAAATTTTCTACTTTTTAAAATATATTTGAAATGGAAGATTCAATCTTGCTAACTTATGAACATTGACAAAAAAAGATTTTCGAAATTTTCTAATTTTTATAATATATTTAAAATGGAAGTTTCAATCATGCTAACTTATGACCATTGACAAAAAAAGATTTTCAATATTTTCTAATTTTTAAAATATATTTGAAATGGAATATTCAATCATTCTAACTTATGAACATTGACAAAAAATGATTTTCAACATTTTCTAATTTTTATAATATATTTGAAATGGAATATTCAATCATGCTAACTTATGAACATTGACAAAAATTGATTTTCAACATTTTTAAATTTTTATAATATATTTGAAATGAAGATTCAATCATGCTAACTTATGAAAACCTCAAGTCCATGTATTTGACTTTGTAACCTATGTAGATAAGGCTTGTGTACTTTATAAAAAACATTTGTAATGGTAGGACAAATAAATGTGACAGATGAAAACATCGACAAAAAAATTCCATGCTAATTCAAACGTTATATTTTGCATGCACTACTTTTTCATTTTAACATTTTCTCGTTCTTTTCCTTATAAATCAGTTGAAGTTTACAAATTCAAATAATTAGGATAATTTCTTTTCTTCTATTTCACTCCTATATTACAAAAAACCATTAAATCTTAATTCAATTGTTGTTCTTTGCAGACACCATTACCAAGCACTATTTTATTAGTCTTCTATATTTCTATTCTATTTTCTTCATACATTTTATGAAATGATGGAATATTTTCTCCGTTCTTGCTCTATTTGCTTATTCAAATGATATAATGATGGTCAATTAGCACTAACTTGACTAAACCCCATCTACCCAAATTAATGACAATTCGGTTTTCGAAGATGGCCACAATCTATGATTTGGTATGCTTTGCAAATGGGGCACATCATGTTGCACATGGCCACAGCATGGGAACTGTATGCAGCATGTCTCATCAGTCAAGCAACATTGAAGCACCTACTGTGATCATTGCAGCATCAGAATATAAACATTGCAACAAAGCATAGCTAACCAGATTCCAGTGCATCTAGACAGTACATATAGTTCAGAGACATACTACATTACTTAAGAGTCTGCCATACTACAACTAGAACAACCTTCCAACAGTTCACAACCACTTCCAGCTTCTAGCTTCACAGTTCACAACCATACTAGCGCAAAAGTAAAACATCATCAACTATACTGATGATGAGTACCACTACCACTTCACAGAGGGTTACTAGATGGGACCCGTAGCCTTCAGGATGGTTGCATGCTCTGCCCTGATCTTCACGTCGTTCCCACTCGTAGCTAAACCGCGTGCATGCGACATAAGGTGCTCATACAGCCCATCCTTGGGAATTGGCTTAGTGGTGCAGTATGTGCACTTGAACTTGCCCCTCTTGAAGTAGACCGCCTTCCCCTTCTCCTGATCTTCTCGGCTTCCTTCTCAATGAAGGACTCTTTGTTCTCGTCGTACACCTCATCTCCAAAGTTGTACTGCACATACAAATGATTTGCATAAATACATATTTCCCATTTGGAGGAATTTAATTAACAAACATCAGATAATTGCCATTTACTGGAATTTAATGAACAAACAAACATAATAGCCACGTATAGTAATTTAATTAACAAAAAACAGTAAATTACCATTTACATCAATTTCATTGACAAACTACAAAAAATCCCATGTAGATGCATTCATATACTGCTTATACTGAACTAAACAATAGAAATTTCAAATTTTGGGAAATTAAATGAAAATATAAGAAAATTTTCAATTTTAGAAGAATTTAATGGACAAACAACAGAATATTTCCATTTATATGCATTCATATATGGTTTCATGAAAATACATCACAAATATCCCATTTAAAGCTAATTAATGCACAAACAACACAACTTTTAGAGGAATTAAATAAAAATATAACAAATTTTTCCATTTTACAATAATTTAATGCACAAACAACAGAATCTTTCCATTTATATGCATTCATATATGGTTTCATGAACAAAGACCACAAATATCCCATTTAGAGCTAATTAATGAACAAACAACACAACTTTATTATATGAATGAATAAACAACATAAGAATCCAATTTAGAGGCATTCATATAGGGCTTCATCAACAAACAACATCTCATACAAATTCATAAACAGACAAAAAATCAACTTGGGGTTACCTCATACACGTCGTCGTCGTCATAGTCAGAATCATACGGGTCGTTGAACCCAGTGATGGCCAGCTTCCTCTTGGTGCCAGCAGCTTCCTCTTCCTGCAATATAAGTAATTCAATTACTACTAACTACATAACACAGTATGCAAAGGTCAAGCAATCTGCAATGTGCTTCTAATTACCTGAAATGATACTTTGACCTAAAATTAAACTGTATCCAAAGGTGAAGCATTCTACAATTATAGCTTGGTCAAACTAAAATTTTAGGTCATGCTGACTGTGGTCCTTCAAACTATAATGCCAGACTGGGCACCAACACTAATCTTGTGAGTGCTCAGGACTGCCAATGGAGATAGTACATTCTGGGAGATGGTGTCTTTGATGTACCCTGCAACAATGTCAGTGAGCCATTGTGGTTCACAAGAAGTAATTGCATTTAGTTCATCTGGCTCATGTAATGTAGATAGTGATGCATCAGCTGCCCTATTCTCTGAACCTTATATTGGATGGTATATTGTAATGCCATGAGCTTCAGGAAAGGAAAGCTTTGTGCAATTTTTGGTGTTAGGTGCGAAACTATTTCATATGACATTCATGCATGGAGTTATGCAACAGCAATTTAATATGAGTTGGTCATCTGGCATAGTTGAATTTCTAGCAAACCTACTTATGGTTCACTTTATAAGTACAGGAATCCTACAGATTAAAAATAAACCTACCTACAATTTTAGTTTATGGATAATGAAGTGAAGCTCCTAACTATTTTGAAATTGTGCACTAGTTAAACGTACTGTGTTCATTTCAAAAATTAATTGATCGACTTTAAATGAAGGAAGTAAGATTTTAACCTAATTTGTACAATATCAACTTTAATAGATACACCGGGTGGCTGCTCAGCCCCTGTCGTGGCCCACTGAGGGAATATGCACAACAAATCTAACAACATATACAACACAGAACAAAATCTGAGCACATGCAGCAATCCAGATTCTAATATAAAAAACCTAACTCTCATTATGATCTCTCTAGCATTTAAGCACGAATCAACTACAAAAAACCCTAACTCTCAAATGGGGTTCCCCATTCAATAAAAAAACCCTAACAGGCAGAAGGGGTGCCCCATTCAATCACAAATCTACTATAAAAAAGCCTATCTACTAAATCTTCTGCTTATCAACTACAACTATGAAAGGAGGGGAACGAGAAGCATTACCACATCCACCACCTGCTTGTCGCTCGCCTCCGCACCTACATCCAGTGCGCCCCGCCAGACCCCGTCACCACCAGGTCCTGCACGACAGAGTCGGAGCCCACCACCCCCTGCTCCACCAGATCCGCCGTCGCAGCGACCGATCCAGCGACTGCGGGTGCAGCATCGCCCGCACCGCCGACGACGGCCACTTCTTGGACGGCATCTGCCACGGTGTTCGCGGCCTCGACCACAACTCCGTGCACAGCGGCGGCAGCGCCACGACCTTGCTCCATCGAAGCCTGAGAGAACCCATCAGAGAGAGGGAGGCGGTGGGGTTGAGCGAGTACGTGCGGTGGCGAGGCGATGGAGACGAGGGGGAGACGATGCGGCAAGGAGGGAGGGAGTGAGGCGATTTGGGGGGAAATGGTGGGGGCGGTGCGGGCAGTGGTGGTCCCCCCCCCCCCCCCCCCTTATAGGATGGGACGTTTTTCAAATTTTTCGTGTGTGGCGTGGCTAGCCCACGACCGCCGCACGTGACATAGGAAAATGAAACGCCCACATACAATACATGTATACCCCCAGCATATAAAAGTAATCAGGCCGGTGCGGGCTTGTACAGGGCTCTACGCATGCTCTACGGTCTCTACGCGCGCTCTACGCGGGCATAAAAAAGACAATCCTGCCCCTTCTTCATAAATCGTTTTTGACAGATTTCAACCGTCCTTGTGTTTCACACGCCGAGCGTTCATTCCAGGGTGCTGCAGGGCGGAGCACCGGAGCAGAAACGGTTAATCCGACGTTGAAGATGGGTCTCGCTTGCTCGGTGATGCCCGTGGATTTCAAGTTGTGAAGAAAATTACTCCCGTGCTGTTTTTACCCTGGAATTTCTCACCCTAGCAACCAAACATAGCCTTGTTGAGACGGAATGTATCCTCTAGTCAGAGTAGAGACCTGATCAGCCAGCATCAACTGACCTCTTCAATTATAGTCTGATCACGTTGTTTTCCTTTGTCTCAGTATATACTTAGAAGTGAATTGGTCTGTATAACAGAAAGAGCTAAGCATTGTGGCAAAGACCGTCGTGACATAACAAATCCATTCGATATTATATCCCGTGATAGAACAATTACATAACTACCAGTGTCCCTTGGACTGCAGAGTGTAGTCAGTTCCTTGGCAAACTGTAACAACATCATCAAAACTGCAACCAGGTGTAGCTTACAGCAAATACAGACTAGTGGTCCTCGTGCGCTATTCCATATAGTTAAAGTTTCTCGAAGGGTGATGTCGTTGCTATCTTAAAACAGCCGCATCAGCGTCTTGTGATTTCAAGCTGAAACTTAAAGCCTTAATGTGGGATGCTGCTACCAGCAAGTTCTTCAAACTCAGGAATCCACGGGTGCTAAATCTGCAATTCTGATAGTAGCCTTCCCTATCACTTCACAGTTCTGTTGGGAACTTGTCATTTGTTGTCACCTGCTTTAGGCCAATAATGAACATAGTTAGTGGATGCGGCAACAGTAGAACCATTTAATGTACAAACAAGACATTTGAAAATAAGTTGGTTGCTTCTGGCCACGTGTCTTATGAAGTACATACCATATGGCATTAGAAACTCTCATTGAGTTGGTGTGACAGATAGCATTATTTCTGAGAGCGCTTAAAGAGTTAAAAGATCGGCAATGTACATAACCATATGTGGAACAGCCCCTGGATCTGAGGGCTATCCAGTAGCAGAAGGTAGCGGGGATTAGAGATAGAGAACAGGGATTAGAGAAACTAGACTTTATTGATTATTGATTGCCTCTAGCTTACACGGGGAGGCCCTTTAGGACACCGAACTAGTACTACTTTGACATGTTTTGGGCTCTAATTGGAACCTTACTCAAACTAGAGAACCTTACCAGAAGCTGCAAACTACTTGATGATGCCATGCCCCCAGGGTGTACCAGCAAAGGCAGGAGTGGGCCCGTTAGCCATGGGATGGCACAATCCCATGGCTCGGCCCATGACATACACCGGGGCACACATCAAGACTTGGCGTACGAAAATATGCGTCTCGCAAGATCTGGTGTAATCCCGTATGATTAGGCTAGATTGTACCGACCCGGGTACATTTAACCCTAGCCCTGTCCCCCCTATATAAAGCTGTCGGAGTGTGATCTCATGATATCAGAGTCAGGTGACCCCCTTTTAAGATTTGGCCAGGGGCTAAAACATGCTTAAGACAAACAACTAGCTAAATCACCATCTCAAGACATGATTCTTTTTTACCCAGGTTCAGGCCGCAATGATGCGTAATACCCTACTCCTGCCTTGTTCCGTTTATATGGTAGATATATAGAGGGTACAAGTGCTCGCGCACTATTGGGGAGTGCTCGGGGATAGCTAAGTGATCAGAGCGTACTGGCCCGGGCACCCCTACTCTTCTCTCCTCTCTTCTACCATGATTTGTTGTGTCTAAAAGACTTTTCCTTCTCCTGGCCGTGGCTCTCCCCTTATATACCATCAGGGGGGAGGGTGGGGGTAGTGGCGAATCTATGGAGTAGATGGTGGGTAGGCTCAACTCTAATTGTGCCATTGAGATGGGCTGGGAAGCAGCCGATTTGCTGCGCTGGGCCTGATCGTTGGTAGTTAAAAAGAAATTATCTCTATTGGAGGGCAGGCTCAAGCCTGTTAAAGCATGTTTAGTAGATTCGCCCCTGGTGGGGGGGGGGGGGGCACCACAGTGGCCTTTCATATATATATATATATATATATATATATATATATATATATATATATATATATATATATATATATATATACTATGAACTTGGACGTAATTAGTCACACGCCTTATCTTTCACTTGGGTGGCTGCTGTCAGGCAATTGGTCGTTTGACACGAGCAGGCTACCAAGCACTCGAGTCCTCCTGCCTCTCGCGGGCCCCACGTGCCAGTGAGAGGGTGAGGCACCGCTGTTCCTTAGTTAAAAGACTCCATGTACTGTCGTTGTCAACAACTTGATAGGCGCAGATGATGGTGCAGAAAACCATCAGATCCCTCGGTAGGGTAGCGAGCGTGGCCGGAAGTACCAGAGGCGAGTTCGCACGGAGGGTTTACCCAGGTTCGGGCCATCATGGTGAGGTAATACCCTAGGTCCTGCTTTGTTTTGTATTGATGTGGGAGCACCTCGTGCGAGGGGGTTACAAGAGAATGGTGAATATGACTACCGAGAGTACTGTCTATGTCTATGGAACAGATGGATATGAGCTACCCCTAGCCTCGCCTTATAAAGCGGACGAGGGCTAGATATGTCACGTACCCTTTAGGGTTTCCTTCTCTTAGGCGACGGCCGAGGAGACCGCGGGAACATGGCGAGACTAGATCGGATCCCGATCGGGCTTCTAGTCCGGCAGGGCTCTCTTGATCCAGAAGGGCAGAGCAAGGGGGGACAACAACCCTAGGCGGGAAGATCATGGCAAGTGCGGACTCATCCACATCTAGGGTTAATGGGCGGAAGACGGTGGAGCAGGAGGGAGGGAAGAGGAGGGCGAAGGGAGATCTGGGGTCGGAAGGTTCGATGGATGGACCCAGGGTGTCGCAGGAAGATTCGTTGAACGAGAAGCTTAAGTACATGAATCTCAGGGAGGAGGAAGAAGACGTGGTATTAGAGGAAGACCTGGAAGGGCTAGAGAAGGATGCTGAATTCATGGCGTTGGCTAGGGTCCATACTAACAAAAAGTTCAGTCATGGTGCCTTCTATGGCAACATGAGATCGGCTTGGAACCTGGAGCAAGAAGTGGAGTTTAGGGCAATTGAGGATAACCTGTTTTCGATACAGATGAGTTGCTTAGGAGATTGGGAGAGGGTGATGAACGAAGGGCCGTGGATATTCAGAAACTGCCCAGTATTGCTGGTCCCGTATGATGGGTGATCGGAGGTGAATGAGATTGAACTCAATACCTACCAGGTTTGGATGAGGGTGATGGGGCTGAAGAAGATGAGAACTGCGAGTATTGCTAGGCAATTAGCGAGAAAGGCAGGGGAAGTGGTGCGTGTGGATGAGCGGTCAGTCAAGGGCCAAGGGGGAGGGATCCGAGTGAGAGTCACTTTGGACGTGCGAAAACCATTGATGAGATGCGCAAGCCTTACACTAAGGCAGAAGAAGGTGTACTTTGAGTTTGAGTATGAGAAGATGCCAGTATTTTGTGGTGTTTGTGGCCTGGTTAGTCATGTCGCCAAGGAGCATGGTAATGGTGTCCATGATGAAAGTGCTATAATTTACCCTATCTCATTGATTGCTCCGGAGTTTAGAAGAGATGAACATTGGGCGCAAACAGGCCAGGAGGAGAGAGGTACATGGAATACTCGAGGAGGAAGAGGAGGGCGAGGTGGAGGAGCTTGGAGGAACCAGACTGCAAAAGAGAGGTATGATGAGGATCTACGTAGCACGGCTAGCAGCCCGGTCAAATATCCTAGTGATGCCCAACCTGTGGGGTCATTTAAAAGAAGGTTGGAGTTTGAAGAGAAGGATCAGGGGGCAGGAACGCAGCTTCTGTTAACTGATGGCAAAGGGGGAGAGCGGCTGGAATCGAAGGAAGCAAGCATAAAAGGAGGGGAGGAGGGGGAAGATGACACAAGCTCGCAGGGTAGAGGTGGATGGTACAGTTTCTATGGACTTGGCAACATTGGCGGCCCCCGGTTCGGGGGACCGCCAGGCCTAATGATACTCTTAGGGTGGAACTGCCGCGGGATGCGTCAGTCCCGGGCAGTTCGAGCACTTCGGGAGGTCCAGAGGTGCTACAAACCAGATGTGCTTTTTCTGTCAGAGGCACATCTGTCTGACACAGAGGCGGAGAAGTTGATGACAAAGTTAGGGTTCCTGGAGAGGCTGGTCGACCCGAGTGATGGTAGGGCGGGGGGTCTAGTGATGTTTTGGAGACGCGAGATGAATATTACAAAAATTGATGTGATGAGTAATTTCATTGATGCCATTATTGATGATGGAAAGAAGTGGAGATGTACAGGATTCTACGGAGAACCGGCAAGAGAGAATAAGCATAAATCATGGGACTATCTTAGGTCGCTGCACCAAGTTATGGATGTTCCCTGGATGGTTTTTGGAGACTTTAATGAGATTCTTTTTGCTCATGAGAAGGAGGGGGGAGCAGCGACAGATGCAAGGGTTTAGAGATGCTCTGGCCGATTGTGATCTAGATGATATGGGGGCCTCGGGAGATAGTTTTACTTGGAGCAGAGGTCGGATCAAGGAGCGACTAGATAGAGCGATTTGCAATTCGCGGTGGAATAACCTTTTCCCGCATGTAGGAGTGCTGAATGGGGAGATGACGAAGTCTGATCATCGACCCTTAGTGGTGAATACGGAATATTATGCGGAACATAGTAGACCGAGGGGAACTAAAAGAAGGTTTGAAGCAAGATGGCTCAAGGAGGAAACGGTGGAGGAGGTGGTACGAACGGCGTGGCAACGGGCTGCGATGCTAGGCATTGGTCCTTTCAAGTCTAAAGTCGATGTCGTACACACGGAACTGCACCAGTGGGATAGGGAAGTGTTGAAGAGACCGCAAAAGAGGTTGGCGGCCCTTAAGGCGGAGCTGGAGGACTTGAGAAGGGGTCCGGCTACAGATGCAGCCATAGATAGGCAGAAGGAGATACTTCTTGTCATTGAGAACTTGCTGGAACAGGAGGAAATTGAGTGGGTGCAGAGAGGCCGAGCGAATTGGTTAAAACATGGTGATCGAAACACAAAAAAATTTCACATGTATGCCTCAGCTAGGAGGAAGAAGAATACTATCAAGAGTTTACAAGATGAGAATGGCGTGGTGCAGGAAGGGCAAGCAGAAATGGAGAAGATTGTACAAAATTATTTTACTAACTTGTTTACCTCGCAGGTGAATATTCCAAATGAGGATGTAATCCAAAAAGTGGTGCCTAAGGTATCGGTGCAAATGAACGAAGCGCTTCTAGCTCCGTTCACTGAAGAGGATGTCCGTCGAGCACTGTTCAGTATAGGAGATTTCAAGGCCCCTGGACCGGACGGATTACATGCTGCCTTTTACAAAAGGTTTTGGAACATGATTAAGGAGGATCTGGTGAAGGAAGTGTTGGAAGCAATAAACACAGGTACGATCCCAGAAGGATGGAATAGTACCACAATAGTGTTGATTCCGAAAGTGGCAGCTCCGACTAATATCACGCAGTTTAGACCGATTAGTCTTTGTAATGTGGCCTACAAGATCATCTCTAAGATGCTAGCTAATCGGTTGAAAGGAATCTTACTGGAAATCATCAGCCCGGCGCAGAGCGCTTTTGTCCCCGGGAGATTGATCACGGATAACATACTTATTGCGTATGAATGCATGAACACTATAAAGAGGAAACAAGGCAAGTCAGGCCTATGTGCGGTGAAATTAGATATGCACAAGGCATACGACAGGGTGGAATGGTGCTTCCTGAAGAGAATGATGGAGAGGTTGGGTTTTGATAACAGATGGGTCTCGTTGATAATGGCTTGTGTGTCATCAGTTTCATATAATGTTTGCTTCAACGGGACAAATACGGACGTGTTCCACCCATCGAGAGGGCTAAGGCAGGGAGACCCCTTGTCTCCTTACTTATTTCTGTTGTGTGATGAGGCCTTGTCAAGTTTGCTGCAAAGGGAAGAGAACAATGGGAATCTAGTAGGCGTGAGAGTCTGTAGAGATGCACCACAAATTTCACATTTACTCTTTGCGGACGACTCCCTAATACTGATGAGAGCCGATGGGGCTAATGCTGAATGTCTACGGGATATTTTGGATGCTTATTGTGAGAGCTCGGGGCAGTTGGTAAGTGATGCCAAGTCCAGCATCTACTTTAGCCCGAATTTGGCAGTGGAAGAAAGAGTAGTAATATGTCAGAATCTGCGTATATTCACGGAAGCTATGAATGATAGATACTTGGGTCTACCGGCGATGGTGGGGGCGGATAGGAGCGAAGCTTTTGAATACCTCATTGACCGGATCAATCAGTTGTTGAGCGGATGGAAAGAGAAGCTGTTATCTACAGGAGGGAAAGATGTGCTCATTAAGGCTGTTGCTCAAGCCATGCCAGTATTCGCGATGTCGGTGTTTAATATCCCGAAAAAAGTTTGCAAAGGGATGACGGATGCCATATCAAGATACTGGTGGGGTGAAGACGATAACCATAAGAGGATACATTGGGAGGCATGGTGGAAACTTTGTATTCCGAAGAACAAAGGGGGGATGGGATTTAGGGATCTGCATAGCTTCAATCTCGCTTTGCTTGCCAGGCAAGTATGGAGATTGTTGGAAAATCCGGACTCTTTGTGTGCGCAGGTCCTAAGATCGAAATACTACCCGGACGGGAAACTTCTGGAAGCGAAGATGAAGAGTGGATGTTCTTTCACATGGCAGAGTATATGTGCTGGTATTCATACCTTCAAAAGAGGGGCCATTTGGAGGATAGGAGATGGCTCACAAGTTAATATTTGGTCTGACCCATGGATAGCAGCGAGCGCGGATGGACGTGTAAGTCACCCCGAGAGGAGCAAACCTGCTGTCGAAGGTATCTGACCTGATCGACCCGGCGACAGGAGTGTGGGATCACGAGCTTATTATGGATACGTTCTGGCAGGTGGATGCGGAGAGAATCCTTGCTATTCCGCTGGTGCCGTCAGGAATGATGGATGATTTTGTGGCGTGGAGGTTCACAAAGAATAACATATTCACGGTTAGGTCGGCATATCACGCTGAGTGGGATCATCAGTTCGGACGCTGGTTCGAGCGAACGGAAGGCCAACCGTCACAACAATATCCAGTATGGGCAAAATTGTGGGAATCTTCACTGCCGGGTAAAGTCAAGATACATGCGTGGAAAGTGCTGCATGGGTTTTTGCCATGCTTTCGAGTCCTCGCGAATCATCATATAGCTATGCCCACGAACTGTTCCAATGTGTGCAGGAGGATGCGAGGATATAAAGCATGTGCTGTTTACTTGCCCAAGAGCGGCTGAGATATGGAGATGCCTAAAGTTGGATGGCTTTGTGGAGGAGGCAAGCGAGGTGGATAGAGCTGGTTCATCGGTGCTGGACTATATTTTATGTGCACCGCCGAGAGGAAGTCTACTTCCGGATGTCAGTGCGCAGACCTTAATCCTTGTGGGAGTGTGGTATGTGTGGTGGGAGAGAAGGCAAAAGGTCCATGGAGAGGAAGTACAACCGCCAGCCCGATCAGCGTTGTCGATTTCTGCTCTCGCTGCCAACTACACGAACGCAAGAAAGAAGGAGATGGGAGTGAAGAAGGGAGGATGGACCAAGCCAAGGGAGGGATTCGTGAAGCTCAACGTTGATGCATCATTTTATGCACAGAATCTGAATGGAGCAGTTGGGGCAGTGCTCAGGGATGACAAAGGGGGGTTCTTAGCAGCCTCCAATGACAAACTGGAGCATGTGTCGGATGCAGCATCAGCAGAAGCATATGCATTAAGGCATGGCCTCCTTCTAGCGCAACAAATGGGAGTAAACAAGCTGGTGGTGGAGGCGGATTGTTTGGAGGTGATCAGTACAATGAACTCGGGTGGCTTCACTGCAACAGGAGCGGCGGCAATTTATGCAGACTGCAATGTTTTATCAGTAGGTTATACTTCGGTGTCTTTCATTCACTGCCCTAGAGAGGCAAACTGTGTCTCTCATGAGCTAGCTAGGCTGGCGGTTTTTAATCCACCCGGTTTGTGGGTTGAGGAACCACCGGCATCTATTGTAAGGTGGCTGGTGGATGATGTAACGGTTATTTGATCTAATAAAGAGGCCGAAGTTTCAAAAAAAAAAACGGACGAGGGCTAGGGTTTACTGGGCTCCTAACCGACCTCATGCGTGAGGGCTTCTTGGCTTGCACGCCAAGATGAACTCCTTGCTCCTAGCCGGGCCTGTGGACTGCCTCCTGGAGTCACGTTGGCCGCTGTAGAAAGCCAACAGATCACCCTGGTGAACAATGGGGCCGAAGCCAGAACTGGAAGCATCACACTTGACGATGAAGCGAGTGCCAAAGTCAAGCATCTCAAGGACTGAGGCTGTGTACTGAGGGGGCGCTTGTGCGCACCAATCATGGCCTGAACTTCTTCGCACCAACGTAATCCCTCCTTTCTTCAGAAGCTTTGTGAGCGGGGCTGCGATGGTACCAAAGTTCTTGATGAACTTGCCCGTAGTAGCCTGCAAGGCCAAGGAAACCGCGTCTAGGACACGAACTAGTACTACTTTGCCATACTCTCGACTCTAATTGGAATATAACTCAAAGTAGACTACCTTAACAGAACCTGGAGACTACCAATACAGAAGCATCCTTCAGGACATCAAACTGCCCTTGTCTAGCCACAGCCTAACCTGCCCCTGCTGCCTTGCGCCTACCATGAGGAATTCCCCAGATAACAATACGCATGGCACACATCAACTTCAAATTGACAAGGAATATAAGCACAGAAACACTGGTCACTTCATTTGTTAGACATGCAGAACAATTTTAAGCAATTAACAGGTTATTTGTCCAAAATAATTGAAGTTCTAAGATTGTCCTAAGTCAAACTTCATTAAGTTTGACCAAGTTTATATGAAAATATATCAACATCTACAAAACCAAAATTACTTCATTAGATTTTTTAATAGACATGGTCAAACTTTAAAAAGTTTGACTTAGGAAAATCCTAAAACTTCAATTCTTTTAGAACAGAGGGAGTAATAAGCCTTTATGTTCAAGCACCAGATAAACTCAGAGTATTAGTGATGATATAATTATGGAGGTTGAAAGGTGAGAAAAATACATACTTGATTTGGGATCAACGTGCACAAAAAAGCTTGCGGCAACTATGAGATAGCATAATATGAGCATAAAGCCTTTAAAATAGTTCGACGTGCCTTCCTGGAAAAAGCATAGACTAAAGTGTTAGAGTTGCACTTGATCAAATTTAAAGGAGCACATTGTGGCAACTGTATAAACTACAGAATAGATTATAAATGCTGACTCATTCTGCAAACATACCTGTAGCATAAATGCCACCACAAGTACTGTTATAAAAAGAGTTGCTGTCTCAAACAATTGAAAGTTCAAGTCCATCTCTTCCCCCATCATCCAGCCAATTACCACACAGAATGGAATCTGCAAATCATGCAACATGGGTGTTGGTTGCAATTGTTTAACCTTGCAAAAAAAATATTGAAAATGTACAGGACGACAGTTGAATCTTGTTGAGTAAATGAACTTACCACAAACATAGATATCTGTGTTGACGACCCTATGGCGACACCCAATGTAATGTCCTTGTGGCATGCAAGAGATTAAAGATGAGAACAGAATCACACAATTGAGTTGCAGAAAGCAGGGGCTACTTACAAGTTTGTTTTTCATGGCAAACATAATGGCGCTTGCATGCTCAGCAGCATTCCCCACGATAGGAAGCAGAATAACACTAATAAAGGCCAGTGGCATGTTTAATGATTCAGAGGCCCCCTGTTACAACATAGTAAAGAAGCACAGTTTGAGCAGGAGATAATGCATTGATGTAAAATAGGGATTATATTTGTATCCTGATGTAAAACATTTCGTTACCTGTATGGCATCTACCAGGTACCCAGAGAGAATTGAAATCCAAATAGTCAATACAAAAAGCCAGGAGATGGCTTCCCCCTGTGCTATCTCCTTTTCATCCTCCTCATCCTCAGTGCTTTCTTCTTCCTGTTATGGCAAGTAAGAAAATTAGGATTTGAAGGAACTGTGCACAAATTTAAGTCCAGATTTTCTCTGGTTTGTTTTGATGGGCAATTGTTCCTTTTTGCCTCATGTGACTTTGAGAAAACAGCAAATGATTACATGACTAATTAAAAGAGCCTGAACTGTTTGGAAAGTGTGGTGAAGTGACACATATATAAGTCAGAAGGGATATTCAAAGAAAGGTATGTGATGTACTAGTGCAGAGCAAACATATTTAAAGGCAAAAGGAGTGTCGCTAGCATTGTCGATGATAAGTAGAATTACCACGTGTCAACAGCCACCACTAAATCAACAGATAGGATATCGCACCAAGGAGGACCGCCACCGACCACGGAGGAGACTTCCCATCAAAGTACAACATATCAAAGGAAACTCCCTATGACTTAGGAAAGGCTATACGTGTTGTAAATTAACACCAGTCCAACTCCTACTCCTATACGCCCCACGCATCGATATGGAGTCACCCATACCTGTTGAGGGATTTTACATCGATCCTAACAGCGGTAATAGAGTGAGTGTGGAATTTGTAGTCGATGGGATGTCACGTCAGGAGATCAGAGGGTCTTGAGCACAGAACACGAAGACACATGATATACCCGGGTTCAGGCCCCAATTGTGGGTGAAAGCCATACTTCCTGCCTTGCTTCTTCCTTATATATGTGGAGAATATCGAGAGTTACAATAGGGGGAGGACCTCGGCAAGTCAGGCAGTCTGGGCTAGTTCTGATGATGGTGTAGATCCCGGCCTGAAGCTCCTGAATCTTCTACATGGTGTAGGCTAAAACTAGGGTGAGGGAGCGGTCCCCTTCTGTGATGCCCCTGGTACCCCTTATATAGCACTGGTTATGGATGGCTCCATATCGGTGTGATGGGGTGTGCAGAGATAGGAGTCGGATACGGTGTCAGTATACAATGCGTTTGGCCCTCTTCCTATGTTCCATACAGTATTTTCCTACTCCCTTAATTTCATTCGATGGCAGGTCTCCTGAGGGAGCGGCGCTTCTCCATGTGTTGAGGTGCTATCTTTGGGCTTTGCAGGGCCCATTTGAGCGGCGATGGGAGACATGCCGTACGTAATTTCACTTACGCCGACAATGTCAGAGCTATAAATAGGGGCCACATAGAAGGGGGTCCACTCCTTTCTAACTAGTTTTAGCATACTACTCCATGCATAACGATTTCGGCGCTTATCGTCCAAATCTCATCATAACTCGACGGGCATCCCCCGACGTTGTAATCCTCGATATCCTCGATATATAAAGAAAAGAGCAAGGAAGGAAGGAAGGCGTTCACCCACCATGGGGGCTGAACCTGGTTAAATCACGGTGTCCCCTTTACTTGTGTTCTAGATCTACTGTATCCTAAAAGTTAGGTCCCCTCAACTACAAAGTCCACGTACTTGCTCTAGTGCTGATGTTAGGACACAGCGAAAATCTCTCAACAACTGGTGCCGACCATGTGGTTGTCACGAAATCAGATCAAATCTATGACATCATTTCATCATCATTGTCCGACGACGAATCATCCAGGGCAATGACAAATAGCCAAGGGTCACGGGAGAAAGACTCGGGGCTTACTCAGCGAGAACGCCCCTACTTCTTTTCCGACCCGACCAAGGGAAGTCCAAATGCACAGGAGAAGGCGTCATAATTCAAGTCCTCCGACCCCAAACGCCCGACGAATTCACCCAAGGAGGAGAATCATGAGAGATTCACGGTGAAAGAGGTCGCTACCAACTGCAATGCATGAGACAGATCGGGGTATCCACCCTAGAACTTCAGCAACAGTCTGGACAACCAAAGGGTGAAGCAAACTTATGTTGCCAGAAGGCAATACACAAGATCATAGGGAAGAGGATCGTTCAAGAGAGAACACGTATACAAGTAGAGCAGAATCAGGAGCGTCTCTCTGAAGAAGAAACTGTGAGTGGAGTGTTCAACTTGTCAGCTTCGCAGGAACATGATGAAGCAATCCAAAATCTCATGTACTATCCTCACAACTCGCTGAGTTTCCATGACTCGAGGGGTACCCCTGACATTGTAATGCCTGATATCCTCGATATATAAAGAAAAGAGCAAGTTGGGTAGTAGGGCTTTCACCTTGGGGCCCTAAATCTGGGTAAATCATTTGTCCCCCTTTACTTGTGTTTTAGATCTACTGATATCCTGACGTGACGTCCCCTCGACTACAAATTCGATGTACTAGCTCTAGTACCGCTGTTAGGACCCGCGAAAACCCCTAGACATATATTGCATGCATACTGTGCAGCTTGATCACTTACTTACACCACCCAATGCAGATGACACAATTGTACATGGATGACTATAATAACTATGACACAGCATTAAAATGATATGTGCCCCTCAGAGTAAAACCTTATGCATCCATATCTCGCTTTACAGTTTTCAGTGTTTGCATAAACTATTTCCCCTCATCTAAGAAAAGTGTTTGCATAAATTAGCTTTCAACTACTTACTTCGCCAATTGGGCTGTACAGACTGCGCTGGCTCTTGAGTTGAAAAAAAAGATAGCTAGCATAAGCCACAAGCATTATGCAGCTACTAAACCTTGAAAGAGAAACTTCGGATTTTCCATAGTGCGCTTCAGAATGTGTAAAGTGAAGCACCGCTGGAAACATTAGACCCAAGACAGCCATCAACAACAACCCAGAGTTCACAACAGCTGATGCCTACATAGAAAAATGCAAGTTAATAGAGATAAAATGTGTGGATAATATGGAAATAACCACCTTTTTATTCTTACCTTATTGAAGACCTGATCTCTATTAGGATGAGCAAGCCCACCAGCAAAGAAAGCACACCCAAGAACTAACAGCATGTTTGATAATATAGAGCCTAGTAGTGACTGCTGTACGACACGAATCATTCCGTTTTTGAGAGCATATATCGAGATAATCATCTCTGTCGCATTTCCAAAAGTAGCATTTAGAAGCCCCCCAACTGCAGTTTCAAAAGGAAGAGTCTTTACCGATTGCTGAAGTCAAGATTTGAATTAGAAAGCTAAGATAATATGGAATGAAGACACATACTTGTTGGGCCAGTGTAGCAAGCAAGTTGCCTGCACAAGACAAGGAATCTGTTATTGAAAATGCTAAATGGAGCTCGAGCTCCATGTGGGCGGAATTTTGAAAAATTCAAAATCACACTTTTATGTTTCAAAACATTCTGAAAAATATGCATATACCCAGAGACATAATGTACATGAGTGTAAAATTTCATGTTGAAATACGTTAAAATGAGAGCTACACAAAAAAACAAATATGTGGCTGTTTAGCACATGCACTATTCATTCTCAAAGTCAACGATTTTGTTGTCTTTTGTTTAGTACATTACATCTTTGTATACGTGTATATTTTTGTACATAATTTTTTGAAACTGAAAATTTTGAATTTTGAATTTGTTTTTTCAGTAACAGGCTCCATGGAGCCCGTCCTCCAAAACGCCCTACTCATCCGTTGTAATATACAGTAAGTTATATAACATAAAGAAGCTAGATTAGACAAAATCCACTAGGCACTTACTCAGTTGCATATCCCAATCTCTCGGCCAAGGGCGTGATACCAACTAAGCTGAAAAGGAAAACCCATCCTTGCTGTGAAGCATTTGAAGGAAGCAATCCCAGAAATGGAAAGCATTATCAGGTCAGTCTTGCTGTTGCAAGTAAACGTGACGAAGAATGCAGCAGAAAAAATGAAAGCATGCGCCCCTATTATAGATTCAAAAGTAGTACAGTAGTAAAAACGAAAGAAGCTAACAAAGCAGAAAGAGTAAATCATACTGCATCAACTCTGATGAATGCTGCAGAGTACTCAGTTTAGATGGGTGATCATTGTGGGCATGTTCCTTACGTGGTTCCCGGAGAGGTAGTGAAGCGTGATGGCGAGGGGCCCGAAGGGCAGGAGCACATTGATCTTGGCCTGGAAGATGACGATGCGTATGCTCCTGAGCGTCATCCGCCACTTGCTCCGGGGCGAGAGCGACTCCGCCACCGCCGCGAGCGAGCCGATGTGCTCGAAATCGAGCGACTGCATCTTCCTGGCCGGCGGCGGCGTGCCGGCCGCCATATCATCCTCCTCCTCGAACCCTAGCTCGGCCTTGTCCGCCGCCCCCATCATCTGAACAAATCCAAAACGAAGCGAATCCAATTCAAGAACCGCCACCGATCCCTGTCAACCCCCGGACAGCGCAAGAATCCTACCTCCCGCGCGACGCGGACAGATGAAGATAGCGCTCCAGGAAATGCGAAGGATTAGGGCTCGGATTTGGATGGTCGATTTCCAATCAACAAGGCCTCTCCTCGTTCGTTCTACTAATGTTTTTTCTCCTCCCGCTGGTTTTGTTGCGCGACGCGACGGACACGGGACGAAGCTGCCTGCGTGCTTCGTTGTGGGCGGATCCGGCCGTAAGCTGGATCGGCTTCGGGCCCGCGTGTCATGGAGAAGAAATGTGCGTCAGTGCCTTGCCCACGCTTCGTGGGTGGTGGTTGGAAGAACCTTTAAAAAAAACTAACTATTTGACGTACGTTGCAACCAGGATATATATATATAATACTCCCTCCTTCGGGTTGTATCTCGTATTTTACAAAACTACCCCAATTAAACTCATGCATTAATTTAGATTAATTACAGTGCATGCATGTTTGCCACCGCATTGGAAACTAAAAATGAGATGAGATGAGCACTCTAAATTTGAAAAACAAAAGAGTTGAGATAAGCCTTGTAAACCGAAAAAGAGGGAGTATCACATCAGTCGTGTATGTCTACAGCCATAGCTCAACGTAAACAATTTAAACTGAAACTCACGATTTTTTGTAGGTATGAAGCACATCTGGATAACACCAGGATTTATGGGCTTATACATAAGAGATTCAGTGAGTTTATGGCAGAGATTGATTATGTGGTTTTCGCAAATTATAACCTTGCCATAAGTGAGTTGATTGATTACCATAATTGCCATATATGAGATTATCATGAGTTTATGGCCTTATCATATGTGAATTGATTGATTACCGCAATTACCATACTACATTTGAGATACACTGGGATTTCACGGGCATGACGGGCAGACGAGAAAACCAGTAGAAGAGAAAAAACCCCGGTGGAAGGGGGAGCAAAATCGGTGGAAGGCGAAGGAGAATCGGTGGGGGTGGGGGGTCTCGGAAGTGGATGTGCATCATCTCTACTCCTAATGTCTGAATTGGTGAATAGTATCCACGGTTTTTTTTGTCCCATCACTTTCGTCCGTTTTATTTCGTTGCTTTTTTCGCCCCCCCCCCCCTCCCACCAGCCCACCGGTTTATTTTTGCATCACCTTTCACACAACGAAAAAATCTGAACGGATCAGAACTTTCCTTGCTGACGCAAGTTATTTAGTAATGTATTTATGTGAAAGAATCAATCACGATCAATCTCTAAAGATCAAATCTAAATTAATTAACCTTACCATAAATTCGTTCAATCACATTAATTAATCTTGTCATACATCTAAGCGAGGAGCCTGCGGTCATAAGTTTGTGAGAATTCCTTATTTAACACCGTCTTAAAATTTGTTACCTTATTTGGCACTGATTTTTTTTCTTCTTTATTTAACATTAGATCTAAATTTTATGGCCTTTATGACACTTCCGTATTGAGCTTTAACCATGACATCTAAAAAGATCTATTTGCCCTTTGTGTGGTATGTGAGTGACCAAAATTTAACGTGTACGTGTGTATCCAGCTGACTCGTTTTGGTAGGTGCACGTGTATACAGATGCATTATGTGTTATTCATTCTTTTTCTTTTTTTGCGAAATATTCGTTCGTAAGTTGTGATCGTGCGAGCTGGAGGCAGCAGCCGGCAGGTCACTATAGGGCAGGGGTGCGCGTCCTACCTGCTCCACATCGCAGGTTCGATTCCTCAGTTTGTGAAGGTAACCCTCAAAAACAAAGTTGTTTTTTTTTTGCGAGGTAAAAGAAAACAACACTTATGCAGCAGCAAGGAGCGAACTCGCGAGCATCCATAGCGAGGACGGCCGTGTGACCACTGTAACAAGAAGCACTGCACGTACACTATCTGTTAACTACATATATTTAGACGTACATTGGAAAAAATTAAATTCAAAATTCATTTTATAATTTAGCGTGAAAAAATTCAAGCTGTACGTAGGATGGTTGCCGGCACCCATGAGCCACCCCTTATATGCATGCCGATACTATCACGTAAGAGTACGTGACCAACCTAATATGCATGCACGTGCAATGCTAATCAAAGATGAGCTAGCGCATGCATGTACTAGTGCGTGTTTCCTTTCCTGTACATTTTGCATTCAAGGAAAATCTTCGATTAACTTTTCTTTGGTGCAAAATCACATCGAACACCAACCAGATAGAATCGCATACTGAATCTAAACTATCACGTTAAATTCTGGGCACATACCCCATGAGGGGTAAATAGGTCTCAAGTGCCATTTAACACCGTTAAGGGTCGAAATGGACAGAAATGTTATAAAAGGACATAAAATTTAGATATGATGTTAGATAGGGAAGAAAAAGTTTTCCAGTGTTAAATAGGGAAAGAAAATTCAAAACAGTGTCATATAAAGAATTTCTCTAAGTTTGTACGTGGTTTGTTCGTCTCGCATGCTCCCTCAGATTTCTTTAGCACGAGCGCCGACACATTGGGCCACACGGCCACACCTGAAACTCCCCGTTCTCTTCGCTTTCCCCATCTCGTAGATCCCGATCTCCTCCCTCTGGCTGCTCCTCCCAACGCCACGCCGCCATGGCCTCACGCCCATCCCTCCGCTACAGTTGTCCACGGCGGCATCGAGGGCATCGATGCAGCCAGCCATAGAACGTCGATAACCGCCGCTGCTTCTCAAAGGTCTCAGTTCTCTACTCCCCAAATCCTACTCATCTTCATATTGTTGTCTCCTTCAAGATTGATCTCCACTATTGAAGGTCGCTGGTTTCCGCCGATGCTGCCGTCCTGCAAGGTAGCCGACCTCCTCCTCTGGATCCTGTTTTTTCGGTCAATGCACATCATACTCCGTGGCATAAATTGATGTGGGTTACTTGATTTTTATCTTTGTTGCAGGGGTTCAAGAACGTGAAGAAGCTACAAGTTGGCTACCTCACGATCGCAAGTTACTCTACTCCGGCAAGTAGTTCAATCATCAGTAATTTGGTGTGTCAAGCCATCTTCTAACTAAGAAGTAATCAGTTCAGAGAACTAAGAAGCAATCAGTTCAAAACCATCTTCAATAATCAGCTCAGTTCAGAGAACTAAGAAGTAATCAGTTCAGAGCCACCTTTAGTCATCAGTAATTTGGTGGGTGTGCGTGAGCTCAACCACAACTTTCCCTTCAAACAAAACAGAAGCCCTTGTTGAGAGAAATCCCTCTTGCTACTGGTAGTCATGCACTCAATCACAAGGTTTGAAAAGAAGCTGGTCTAATATTTCTTCTTATGTTTTTTTCCAACCCCGCTTTGTGGAATCGGAACATTTCCTTCAAAGAAAAAAGAAGCCCTTGTTACTGAGAGAAACTACTCTTGCTACTGGCATTTATGCGCTGATGTAACATTTGTTGTTACGTTTTTTGCAACCCCAGTTTGTGGAATCTCCATGAAGCGAGCCATTATGGTGTTGTTGTTTGTACTTCTTGTTGTAGCCCTGAGTTTTGGAAGGGCTGGGCCTGATCGTTACTGTGGTCGTCAACACAAAGCTCAAAGTACATGAAGAACTAGATTTCTTATAAGAAAGAGAAATCAACAAGGTATTTTTCTTTGATGCCTAATTTATATGTACCGGTTATGTTTCCTTCAGATATATATAGCTATATCCATGTATAAATAACTATTTTTCATGAAGATATATTTATAATAAGATTGCCAGAGTACCTCTTATTATTTGATTCCAGTAACAGTTCGAGCTGCTCATATTGTTTCCACCCATGTGAAAAATAACAGGTGCTTGGAATTGGAATGTTTTCATTCCTTGAGTTTTGGTCATTTTAAAGGTATGCATGCCACTACTCATATTTTTGCCTCTGTAGCCAAGTGTTTAAATAGTGTATGGACTAAATCTGGAATTATATGAGCTAAATTATAATATCTGCTGCTGGTCTTCAGTCTTCCACTTCATGGTTTATCATAAAATAATATAAGCATTTCCTCCATGTGAGAGGTAGCATAGCAATATATTTAGTGTTATCCAACAAGTTTTTTGAGGCGTGTGTATTCCTCAAAGAAAAAGGTGTGTCAGTCTCAGTGATAGCCTTTGAGTTTTTGAACAATTGCCACTGCTAAGATGATTGGAAATTGCTTTGTACACATTCTACTAGGCTCATCTTCTGTTAATCCCTACAATTTGAGGAATGAAGGGAAGGGAAGACGTGAGGAGAAAGCTCTACCTGCACAGGACACAAGATCTGTGCCGGGAATTCGGTTGTGCTTGTATGTTACTGTAGAGCGACCATTTCATGGTGGATGTTGATGATCTCAGATTGATTCGATGCTGGAGCGAGGTAAAGTTGTTATTTACTTCTCAAGTTCGGACTTGCATATCAAACAAACATAACCTGGCAACAAGGTTAACATCTAGGAAAAAAATGTGTGTGTGTGTGCGCGCGCGCGCATCGTGCATGCGTCAGTGTCGATACATTCACATGTTGATAAGTATACGAGCATGTAGGCAAATGATGTCAAGACAATTCAAGAGGCATGTCGGACTGGGTGGTGTTGGCCATGTCGCCTGCTAGTCCTCGTTGCTTGTTGGTGTGTTTCTAGGGGACGATGCTTTGTTTGGATACCAAAAAGAAAAATAGTACACATAGAGAGACTTTCTTAGTTGCAGAGTAACAACATATAAGGGTGCATCTTTTGACCATTTAATGAATCAGAGTTTTAAGTAAAGAGACTAACTCATCAACTGGAGAGTGAGATACTAATTGCTTTCTTTGTAGTGAAGATGGCCTCTTTTGGGGTGAGGCACAACTATAGTTGCACAGCTAAAGTTCCTATGTTCAAAGGCTATAACTCCTTGTCCTTTGTAGTTTGGATTTTGGAATAATTATCCTAGATAGATGCTAGAATGGGAGAAATACCCAACAAAACACAAATTTAGCAATGGACATGCATGTCTTTTAATCACTGCAGCTTGCTTATAATGTTTGTGTTTTCATCTGGTATGGGCTTGGAAGCATGCCGTCGTCAGAAGGAATCCATCATTTTGTCAAAATATTGGATGTATAACTAATTCCATGTTTGTGTTTTCAGCTGGTATGAGCTTGCACTAATGATGTATAAAAACATTGATCTGATGGCAGGAAGATCCAAGATGGTACTGTATGGTTCTTGCATTAACCCTCTTGTAGATATTGAAATGCATGAAAGTCACATTAGATTATGTATTGAAACATATACAAGGTTTTCTCTACCAAAGTATATATTGTGTTTCTATTGTTTGCCTGAGTAATCTGAATTCACTTTATGTTCTTGAAGTTATTGGTCTATCAATTATTTATATGTATTTCATTTTGCCAAAAAAAACAAATAAACAGAAGAGCCAAACATTGCATGCTTCGACAAACGAAACCTGCCCACGGAGGTGGTGGCGCCGGTGGTAGGCGGCAATGAGGCAAGAACGCTTCATGAGGCGGTCAAGTCTGTGGTCGTGAGCCGATGCATCCATCGACGCGGCAGTCGAGTCAACTTCAAGACTCCATTAGTGATATTTGGTTGTGTTAAAGGAAAAAATTATTAGGATAATAGAAACTGTTGGGATAATTTATTTGTATAGTGGATGAAGTTATTTCAAGTAACATATCTTGAAATGGCAGCAAAGAAGCCCGTATTATGTTAGCACAAAATATATTTGGTATTTGACCTTTTTTTATGTTAGCATGTAATTAGTCATGTACTCCTATACTGAAGCTAAATCAAGTAGGTAGTCTAAAGCTTGGTCAGTTAAAATAATGAGCAGGTCTTTCTTATTATGTTTTGCCATTTATTGTACTTTTGGTTTATCTTCAAACTTTTTCCTTCCAGCCCTTGGTCTCCCATAACAACCTAAAGAAGTTGATCCAATGACAACATAAATAAATTATTTGGCATGGTAGTTTCTCCTTCCCATTATTTGAGGATTAGAGCTTCAAATAATTCTCTAGCAAAGGTAATATAGCTAGGAAGTCCGAATTTCACAAAGTAGGAACAATTTTTCAAGTGTACTTCTTTGGTCCTGAAATATGTCTTATCTTGTGGGATTTCGCATGGTTTCTGTTCTAAAAAGAAAAATGCTTCAGGTTTCGGCAGTTAGGACAAACAACCAGGAAGGAAAGTACATATATTGAAAAGAGAGCCAAGACACGGTGTCGAGAATGAAGGAAAATGGAAAGTAGGGGTAGGATTTCTTTCTTTTTTTGTCTTCTAAAAATAAATAGAGTGAGGTTAAGGAGACACAAAGAATGGAAATGAGGGGTAGGATTTTTTTGGTCTTCTAAAAATAAATAGAGCGAAGTTAAGGAGACACAACAATTATTGATAGAGAAAAAATTTGGAAAATCAGTTTTTGTTATATAAATGGAAAGTATAAGTCATCATGTTTGACATATTATTTTCTAAATTAGAACAATTTTTTATCATTTATTGTTATTGTGTGGCAATGCGTGAATATTTATTGTAAAGTATATGTTGGCAAGATTGATGTTGAACCACTAGAGTACAGGCCCGTTGTCGTAGTATAGATACCATTTCATATATCATGGCCGGCTACGATGGTGTGCATTCTTTGGCACTGGGAATTGGCCCGGGACACCGTAGAGGGGAGAGGAGGGGAGGGTGACGCCATGGAAGGAAGGGGAGACTACGCTGAGAGAAAGATGTGGGTTGAACGTCGTGGCTGGGAGAGATGGCAATGGCATCAGCGAGGAAAGCAGGGTGGGGGAATGAGATGTGGGTATGAGCGTTCTGCCATGGAGTGAGAGAATGAGAGAGTGAATTGCTTTTTTTATATAAAAAATAAGAAGGTGCGGCTGTTTGCTTTTTTTAGGGAAAGCAATTGTTTGCTATGAGAGAAATGCCACATACTTTTATGTAGTGAAAAATATCAGATACCTCAACAAAGACATTTCTGGGAATTTTTTTACCAACAAGTGATTTATAGGTGAACTTATAGTTTATTAAAATTAGAATCTGATCCACTCTACTAAAAGAATGATGCCACTCACTCCGACTAGAAACATAACCTACTCGCTTTTAGCATGTGACCAATGAATATATGTTGTATATAAGCTTATTTTTTAAAATATTGTTTATATGTTCACTTTTGTATATCAGAGATAAAAACTGGTGGCTTCTGAGGATGCTTTGATAAATGTCGATTGACAAAGTTTTATGATGGTTCGGACTGAAAAATCATCGAGTTTTACACAATCCAAAGAGATGCATACAAATGATTATTCTTTATATATCTGTTCCACATCATAACACAAAAAGGTGTGTTTCTATATATCTTTATTTTTGTAGATTATGGGAGAGATGGAAATGGATTATGTCGACTTAAAAAAATCCATCCACAAAGGTGTCGAGGCGATGTTGTTAGAAGGGACAAAAAATTCACCGAGTTTTATACAACGAAAGGCTCGTAGCAACGCACGGGCATTCTACTAGTAGGTGTAATCCACTGCAGAATATATCTTGGTATATCCATGAAAGCAACTGTGTTTCTTAGGTGAAGATTTTGTATCCTGCCCATGAGCTACATAATATTGATGGAGTAAGAACCTTGTAAAGAAAATTAATATTTCAAGCACTTCCCACGCAGCATGGATTACTAACTCTGATTTGGTAAATAAGTACTAAACTTCCTTCTATGAGGAAAGGTCATTGGTGATCAAGTGCTAACTCCACTCTAATGAAACTAGTGTCAAGTTGAGAGGATACTGAAACTGAGTTTCAGGCATAAAATAATGAAAAACAAAGCATATTATTGTTTGGACAATTGTACAGTTTGATCACACGACAGTAAACACTACAAAAAAATACACTTCCGTGATGATACGTGTTTGTTACAGTAGGTCATGTTTTCTGTCATGCATGTACATCCATGACAAATTTATGACGAAATCAAGATAGTCATACCTGTGCTGTCATAGAAGCGTTCCATGACATTACCAAAATTATCATCACGGAAGTGTCCACTTCCATGACGATAAATCGCGCGTCACAGAAGTGCTTTCGTCAAGGGTGACCGACACGTGGCATCCACCGTAACGGAACGCCGTTAAGCTATCGGGTCCGGTTTTGGATCCGATAACTCGTTAACAGCCCCGACCAATGGGGATTTCCACGTGTAAAATCATCATTGGCTGGAGGGAACACGTGTTGGCTCGCCGTTGGGACAGATGTCATCCACTCATTGGACCCAAAGCGTCTATGATACGTCGACACGTGGCACGGCCCAACAGAGGCCCATTCCTGTGAAAAGGCCGGCCCGTTTGACTTGGTCAAAACGTGGCGGGCCGGCCCACGTCAAGCCTGTTAACGGCCTGTTCACATATAGCCCATTTACAGCCCGCTAACCTAGGGCCCGTTTACGGCCTATCCGAATTAGGTCCAGTAGCGTCATCTGGGCCGTCCAAAATAATTCCAGCCCGTTTTAACTTCCGACCCATGTATGGCCCATGACGTCTTTCGGCCCATATGAGGCCCTTAGTAACCCTCGGCCCATTAACGGCCCGTGGTAAAACTGGCCCGTAATGAACAGTGTATCACTTTATACCCATTAACGGCCCATTATACCGTTGGGCCGTTTCCAGCCCATGTTATCTTTCGGCCTTCTCAGGGCCCATTTATTCTTGGGCTCATTTCCAACATTCGTTTACTTTCGGCCCGTTACTGTCATTTTCTGCTTGTGGGCCAAATTCAGCCCGTGGTTACAGTCGGCCCGTTTGTGGCCCGTTAATACGTTGGGCCGTTTTCATAGCGTCATCAAATACGGCCGATTAACGATGGCCCGTTATGGTCAGCCCATGAATGGACGATTTCAACTCTAGCCCATTTACGGCCATAATGTGGTCTGTTATTGGCCCATGTTTGGCCAACCGATCATACGGCCCATAGAAGGCCCATTGATGATACGGCCCGTAGAAGGCCCATTGTGTCTACGACCCGTATAAGGCCCATTGTTTCTACGCCCCGTAGAAGGCCCATTGTTTCTACGGCCCTTAGAAGGCCCATTGTTTCTACAGCCCATAGGAGGCCCATGTTAACTACAGTAAATATGTAGCCCATGGTTAATGTGCCCTAGTTTTAAAAAATAGGCTATTGCGGCCACTAGCAAACCGCGAAAAAAAACCCCACTGACTACAAGAAAACAAATAAACAAGACAATAAGGAAATAAATAGGCAAGCAACTTACGCTAGGCTATAACGGCTATTACACATATTACATCCACTGTGCATCAAAGTTCACCACCAGTGCAAATATAGGGAACAAAGCAGCATATAAACGCCGCAGCAAAACAAGTCCAGAACTAAAACCACTTCAGAAGAGCTCAAGAAACAATATCCTGGGTACCCATAATGCTGGCAAGATGCTTAGCAAGCTTATTAACTTTCTCTTGTTTGGCGCTTAAATCCTCCAGCACTTGCTGTTGCACCAGAAAGTATGCATCTGAATTCTGCAGGGACTTCCTCACTCCTTCGGCTTCCTGTCGCATAACATCTGATCGATGTCTTTCAACTTGAAGTTGAGACTCAAGAAGCCGATCTGATTCAGGCAGCGAGTTCGAAGAGCTGGTGCCAGCAGTAGTAGCCAGTAACTCAAACACTACATCAAGACAGGACTTTGGGGTTGTCTCAGTGTCTTCAATATAGTTTTTATCAGCTTTCTTGGAGACCAACAGGGATGTCTCACTATCTTGAACCTTATCTGCATTACTTCATGTACCATTGCATAACGGGGTACTCTTCTCTAATATTTTATCCGCATTCTAAAAGAGAAACAAACAAACACATTACAGGTTTACAATGTAGTATATGAAACTCATTTTAGTAAACCAGTTCAGTAGTAAGGTGGACAGGATAACAGCATGAAACAAACATATATCTATGTAGTATGGTGACTGTATGGTCTATATCATTCTAGTTTATGTTGCCAAATCAAGATAGATACAGTCCGAATCATATCTATTTAAGACAAAGCAGCTTAGACAGAATATAAGTGTGGGAAACTACACAGCAATAACAACACTTGTAAGGTGCATGGCATGATAATATAACTGTTTATTCAATTGAAACTGAAATCAACATAGAGCAAGTTACAACAGCAAACACGTTAAAGAAACAGGTTTAAAACATACCTGTTGCGCCATTGGAGTTTCAATTGCATCCTTCAAATTTGAAATTAGTTGGTATGAGTAAATACAGTGATGCAAGAGTAAAGTAGTATGAACCATAGCTACGAAACCTGACCTGAGAACAATTCTTTTTCTGCTTTAAGCGTTGACTTGGGGTTCAGAGTGGTGGTCCTCGTGTTTTGGGCACTACAGTTGCCTTACTAACTGTTCGTGTTTGGGTGCTCTGTGGTGGAGACGGTGTTGTGTCAACGGGAACCGGGTTACTATCTGCTGGGGTTGGGGTTAGAAGGGGCGTAGTTGGTTCTCTGTCCAACTGGGTAGGGGTACAATCTGCGTGAGTCTGGGTTATGTGTGGTGGGGCTAGTTCATGGGCAAGTACAACCGTGGTTCTATCTCCATCGACAGGTAGCACGATCTTTTCTGAAGACCGTGTTTTTACTCCCATAGATACTGCCATCACCCCCTCCAATTGAAATGGCTGATAAACAAGAAAAGTAAGCGAATGTACAGACATTGTAAGATAGACATGTGCAATGGATAGTAGGGAAGAAAACAGGGCATGAAATAATTCACATTTATGTTGTCTAACCAAACATAATAGCAGGACATAATTTCACATATACGATGGCTAATTAAACAGGATAGCATGACACAATTTCACATGTATGATGGCTAACTAAGGATAGAATGACATACTTCAAAATATGATGACTATGTAAACAGGATGACATGATATAACTATACGATGTGTCTATTAAAGTGGTTGGCATGCCATAAATCACAAACATGCCGTCAATGGAAACATGATGGCATGATATAATTCACGGATAGTGTCGGATGTGGGGTTCTGGCAAACCCTTAAGGTTCGAACACCGGGGAGCGCGTGAAGTCTTTCCCTCCTACCGATCTACGCCCTAGCTCACTAAGATCTCGCGGACGAACTCGACGAACTCACAACACAGAAGGACACGAGGTTTATACTGGTTCGGGCCACCGTTGTGGTGTAATACCCTACTCCAGTGTGGTGGTGGTGGATTGCCTCTTGGGTTGATGATGAACAGTACAAGGGAAGAACAACCTCCTGAGGTTGAGGTGTTCTTGTGAGTAGGCTCTCGATCGGGTTGGATCGAGCTCAGATGAGATGCCTCTACTATGGTGGCTAGCTCTACTTATATAGGCCCTGGTCCTCTTCCCAAATATCGAGCGGGAAGGGAGCCAACAACGGCGGGCAAATTTGAAGGGGGACAGCTAGTACAAGCTATCCTGACAAAAGCGGTCTTCGCCTGCGAAAAGCTCTGGTGGTGACGCTGCCTTGGGCTCCACGATGACCTCCGTCTTGCCGTCCTCCTGGTCTTGGTCTCGTTGCACCAATATAGCAACCTTTGCCTGATGCCTCGGTACTCTTCGCCTGCGCTGGCCTCCTTAGCACCAAAGAGGAAATAAGGACGCTGCGCGCGCTGGCGCCCGCCTGGTGTCGTTCGTCATGGCTCACGTCACGAGAGCCTCGTGAGGTTTGCCCCGCCTTGATATCTCCGCTCCTCGTGAGCCTGCCTGGCTAGGCCACTCCAGAGGAGGTCTTGCGTCGTCCGCCTCGCGAGGCTCGGACCCTCGCGAGGGTCTTGGATGCCTTGTTGATGAAGATGGGTCGTACGGCCTGCTGGCTTAGCCACGCCATGGGCCGCAGGCAGGCAAGTCTGGGGACCCCCGTTCCCAGAACGCCGACAGTAGCCCCCGGGCCCAAGGTGCGCTCGGGCTTGGCTTCGCGGCGAAGCCAAGGGTCAAGTTCGGAGCACCGCGGGCCCCAAAAGCCTGCGGCCTCGGTTGACGCGTGGCGGTTGATTGGACGTGGGCGTCTCCGCTTCCCCACGCTGCCTCGGCAATTGCACGACTTGACAAGTCCCTGCGACATGCAAGGAAAACCATCATTACCTGCGATCGTGGGAGACGCCGGTTGGCCTTCTTCCGCTATAAATGGGGAGGGGGCGGAGCCCCCGTCGCCCATCTCTTCCTCGCTTGCTTGCTTCTTCTTTGCTCATTGCTTGCAGTGCCTCGATGGCGCCACGAAGAAAGTTCTCTGCCGCCGAGAAGGGGAAGGCCCCTCGCGAGGGCCCCGGTTCCCGGCGCCCAAGCGCGGTCGCGGCCGTCCGCGCAAGCACGCCGCGACCCCCTCCGTGGCCCACCGTCGAGGCGGCGCCGCGGCGCGTGGAGGGGATCGTCCCAACCATGGCGGTCCAGCTGACGAGGGGAGGCGCGCAATGGTGGCGCGGCCTCCCTGCCCGCGCTTCCATTCAGCGAAGGTGTTGCCGGAGTTCGTCGTCTGGTCGGAGAACCCGGCCGGCAACTGGCTCCTGCTTCCGCGCTTCTTTGTCGCTGAACTGCCGGCCCCTGGTCCAAGCGGGCTCTGGTTGCAGGCGGATGGTTGCTGCAGCAAGGCCTCTTGGGTCACGGTCGAGACTTCCGCTGCGGGCAACAAAGCCCTGGCCCACGGCTGGCAGATGTTCGCCCGCGCGCGCGGCCTGGGCAGGCGGTGCACGCTCCACTTCAAGTATGACGGCGGATCGACCCTCTATGTGAGGGTGTTCGGGGAAGATGGTCGCTGCGTCGGGTGCTGCCCCGAGACGAACGACGGTGAGGAGGTGCTCGGCCTTAGGCGACGAGGATGAGGGTGAGCCTTCCCTCGGTGGCGACCGCGTCTCTTCCAGCTACGGGGGCTCTTCCTCTGGTGACAGCTCCAGCAGAGGTGGCTACGACCAGCCGCCGCGCCACCACGCCCGCTTCGAAGGAGGCAACGGGTCATCTCGTCGCCGCGCCTCCGTGAAGCGCGAGGAGGGGTCTGGCTAGGCTCGGGGCGTCGCTAAGGGCCTGCCTCCGCGAATTGCTGTAACGCTGCTTTGTTTAGCTTTTTTTTTCCTTTTTTCCTGCATCAGAAAACGAAACCAGTATGGGCCCAGAGGGGCGTGTATCGAACTGTGGTTCTTTAGTTAATGCACTGTGCGTGTTATTCCCATGCCGTGTTGTTATTTTGTGCAAAGATAACTTAACCTGGCGCGTTTGGGACGCCCTTTCCCTCACGAGGTGTCTGCGTTTGCTCAGAAACTGCAAAAAAATTCATTAGTGGGTGCGCTAGAGGATTTGCCGTCCACCCGAGCCTTGACTTGGCGCTTTGTATCGCGGTACCCGAGGGGCACGGATTAGGAGAGATGTGCCAGCTTTCAGGCTCGAACGAGGGTGGCTCGCGAGAAGGCAGAGAGAAGAAAAATTCTCACGAGGGCACCTGCCTAGCCCCCTCGTGAGGTATGCGAGAAAGAGAACATGAGCAAACCAGAGCCGAAAAATGCGGTAAAAGGCTAGGGAATCAAATCAGCAATGAACACCAAGAGCAACTTCGATTAAGGAAAAGCGAGCCAACTACGGAAAGCAAATGAAAAGCCGCGTCCGGCACCTAATCTAGTCTTCAAGTCTTCTCACCAGCGCGGAGCTAAGTGCTGCCACTAGGCGTGGGCGGGAGCCCCAGGGCCTGAGGCCGGCGCTCCTGAGACTCCGGGGCGTGTACAGCCCCAACTCATTATTACATGAGAGTGTCACGGGCGGCGATTCTTCACAGGCACCGGGCCTTCTTCACAGGCTCTGGGCCTTTCTTCACAGGCTCTGGGCCTTGCTTCATAGGCTCTGGGCCTTGCTTCATGGGTAGAACTTCCGGAGGTGCTGGATGTTCCAGGCGTTTTGGATAGGTGTCCCTTCTTGCGTCTCCAGGCGCACGGCGCCAGGCCTGGAGATGTGGACGACCCTGAACGGGCCCTCCCACATGGGTGAAAGCTTGTGCAACCCTTCCCTGGAGAGGACCCGCCTCAGGACCAGGTCACCCGTCTCGAGCGTCCTGGAGCGAATGTTGCGGCAGTGGTAACGCCGCAGCGCTTGCTGGTACCTTGCCGCCCTTAATGCAGCTTCGCGACGACGTTCCTCCCCCAGCACGAGATCCATCCCCCGCATGGCGTCCTGCTGCGTTTCGTCGAACGCCAGGACCCGCGCGGAGCGATGCTTGACCTCGTGAGGGAGGACTGCTTCAGCTCCGTAGACGAGGAAGAACGGAGTCTCGCCCGTTGGCTTGGTAGCGGTGGTGCGGATGGACCACAGCACGGACTGGAGCTCGTCGTGCCAGCCCCTGCCGCAGGCCTCCAGCTTCTTCTTGAAGGTCCTGGTCTTGAGGCCCCTCAGGACCTCTGCGTTGGCGCGCTCAGCCTGACCATTGCTCCTGGGGTGGGCCACCGAAGCGTAGCAGATCTGCGTTCCAAGGTTAGCACAGTAGGTTTTGAAGAGGTTACTAGTAAACTGCGAGCCGTTATCTGTGATGATGCGGTTGGGGACCCCGAAGCGGCTCACGAGGCCCTTGATGAACTTGACGGCAGAGCCGGCCGGGATGGTACGGACGGCTTCCACTTCCGCCCACTTGGTGAACTTGTCGATGGCGACGTAGAGATAGCGATAGCCCCCTGGCGCCCGTGGGAACGGGCCTAAGACGTCCAGCCCCCAGACTGCGAACGTCCATGTGAGAGGGATGGTTTGGAGGCCCTGGGCAGGCTGATGGATTTGCTTGGCATGGAATTGGCAATCTTCGCAGGACTTCACCAGCTCGGATGCGTCGTTGAGCGCTGTAGGCCAATAGAATCCACTGCGGAACACCTTGCCGACGAGGGTCCGTGACGACGAGTGATGCCCGCAGTCCCCGCCGTGTATGTCAATCAGCAACTCCCTTCCATGATCGCTGGAGACGCAGCGCAGCGTGACGTCGTTCGGCCGTTTCCTGTACAACTCGCCGTCTTGAATGCAGTATGCTGTGGCTTGCCGGGCCACGCGCTCCGCGTCCTCTTCCTTCTCCGGTAGCACCCCGCGTGTCAGGTACTCCTTGAATTCCTTAGTCCAGCATTCCTCCTGGGGCTCGAGCGCCAAGAGCAGCCGAGCTCCTGAGGTCGGGTCACAGGCCGGGGCTCCCGTGACCGGAGGCTATGGGAGCTCTTCCCGAGGCTGAGTAGTGCTTGAAAGGGGTGGCGTAGCTGATGGCTTGAAGAGCCGCTCCTCGAAGACACCAGGCTCTTGTGGTAGCCGCTTGGATGCTCTCCTGGCGATGTCGTCGGCTTCTTTGTTGGTGCCCCAGGGCACGTGCTGCAGCTCGAGACCTGAGAACTGCTTCTCCATCTTGCGTACTTCCGCGAGGTAGGCCTCCATGTGCTCGTCCTTCGGCTCGTACACCTTGTTGGAGAAGTTGACGAGGAGTTGCGAGTCGCCTCTGACGGTAAGGCGCTTCACCCCAGAGCTGCCGCAGCCTTCAGGCCAGCTATGAGGCCTTCGTATTCTGCGATATTGTTGGAGACCTTCTCGCCGTGCTGGAAGCAGAGTTGCACGGCGTAGTAGAGCTTGTCCTGGGTGGGCGAGATGAGCACCGCTCCGGCTCCCGCGCCCTGGTGCGCGAAGGCGCCGTCGAAATACATGACCCATCCGTCTGGAGCCTTGCTCCCTGGGGAGGTGGACCGGTCCTCCCCTTCCTCAAGTGTCGGGGCATCCGTCCATTCTGCCACAAAGTCAGCGAGCGCAGCCCCCTTGATGACCCTGGTTGTGCTGAACTCTAACTGGAATGCTTGCAGCTCGATATTCCACTTAGCGACCCTTCCAGCCGAATTTGGGCTCCTGAGTACCCTCTCCAATGGGTAAGCTGAGACGACCTTGATCGGGTGCCCCTGGAAGTAGTGTCGCAGCTTGCGCGAGGCCACCAAGAGTGCGAGCAGGAGCTTCTGAGGCATGGGGTAGCGTGCTCTCGCGTCTCTCAGCACGGTGCTGACGAAGTACACCGGGTGTTCAACGTGGGCTGGCGCACTGTCGAGGCTTGGGTCCTGCGGAGATTGGTGCATCTCCTAAGGTGGAGGGTTTCTCGAGACTCGGCTGTCCTCAGGAGCTTCTGCGACATTGTCCTGCCGAGCTTTGTCTTCCCCAGCTGATGCCTTTGCTGCGTCCTCCTGATCCCGCGCCACTTCTACTCCGGCTTGGCGCGGCGCGCCCTTGGCTTGGCGTTCCTCCCTGACCGCCACCAGCGCTGCGCTGGCGGAGTACGGGGTGGCGGCAAGGTAGAGTACCAGAGGTTCAAGAGGCCGCGGTGCCACCATCACCGGGGGGCTGGTAAGGTATTTCTTGAGGTCTTGGAAGGCCTGATCGGCCTCCGGGGTCCATTCGAACGGGCCTTTCTTCTTCATGAGCTTGAAGAAGGGTAAGGCGCGCTCTCCCAGCTTGGAGATGAAACGCCCTAATGCGGTCACCCGCCCCGCTAGCTTTTGCATCTCTTTGAGGGTCTGTGGCGGGCTCATGTCCTCGATGGCCTTGATCTTCTCAGGGTTCGCCTCGATCCCCCTGTGGGACACGAGGAATCCCAGCAGCTTGCCGGAGGGGACACCGAACACGCACTTCTCCGGGTTAAGCCTCAAGTTCACCCGGCGCAGGCTCTCGAAGGTTTCCTCCAAATCTTGAATCAATGTCCTTGCCTCGCGAGACTTTACCACTATGTCGTCGACGTAGGCCTCCGTGTTCCTCCCGAGCTGCCGCCCCAGGGCGATGTGCATCAACCGCTGGAAGGTGGCGCCTGCGTTGCGCAGCCCGAAGGGCATGCAGGTGTAGCAGTACACCCCACATGGTGTTAGGAAAGCTGTCTTCTCCACATCTTCCACCGCCATCTTGATCTGATGATACCCTGAGAACGCGTCCAGGAAGCACAGCAAGTCGCACTCAGCGGTGGAGTCGACAATCTGGTCGATGCGCGGGAGTGGGAACGGATCTTGGGGGCAGGCTTTGTTAAGGTTGGTGAAGTCGACGCACATCCGCTCCTTCTCGCCTTTCTTTGCCACTACGACAGGGTTTGCCAGCCATTCGGGATATCGAACTTCCCGAATGGTGCCTGCCGCCTCCAGCTTGCGTGTCTCTTGGATAATGAAGGCCTGCTTCTCAGTGGACTGCCGTCTGGCTCGCTGTTTCACGGGGCGTATGTTGGGGCATACCCTTAGATGATGCTGGATCACCTCTCTCGGGACCCCTACCAGCTGATTGGGCTCCCACGCGAATATTTCCTTGTTCGCGCGCAAGAACCTCACCAAGGCTTCTTCTTGTCCCGGGTCAAGGCCGGCTCCTATGGTGAAGGTGGCCCCCGAAGACCCGTCCTCGTTGACCGGCACCTGCTTGGTTTCCACCTTGTCTTGGGTGAACAACTGCTTCTTCTTGGTAGGCGCGGCCTCCTTGGCCTCGTGGGTACCGGCGCCGGCCGGCTGTGCTGCTGCCGCGGTCTTGAAGGCGAGCCTAAGCGCCGTCACGGCCTCCTTAGTGTCCCCCTTGATGGTGAGGACGCCCTTGCTTCCTGGCATCTTCATGAGGTTGTAGGCCGGATGGGTCGCCGCCATGAACTGAGCGAGAGCTGGGTACCCGAGGATGGCGTTGTATGGGAGACCGATGCGGGCGATGTCGAAGTCCACCAGCTCAGTGCGGTAGTTGTCGCGTGTGCCGAAGGTGACAGGGAGGCGGATCTGCCCCAGAGAGTGGGCAGCTCCACCACCCACTCCCGAAAAGGGCTTGCTGAGGTTGAGCCGCTCGAGCGGCACGTGGAGAAGGCTGAAGGCTTCTACGGAGAGCAAGTTGAGGCCGGCACCGCCGTCAATGAGGGTCTTGGTGACGGCCACGTTGCAGATGGTGGGCGTGCAGAGCATTGGGAGCATGCCGAGCCGGCGGTGGAGCCGGGTGGTCTTCTGAGCCGAAGGTGAGGTCGGCCTCTGGGGCAGCCCAACCTGGCGGAGCCCCCGGGCGCTTGGAGGCGGCCCCGATCTGACGGAGGAACGGTTTGACGTGGTGATCTGAAGGCGGTGCTTGAGAGCCGCCCAGCAGGGCCGCGACCGCATGGTGCGTTGGCACCGCGTAGCGATCGATGAAGAGGTCACGGAGTTCCCCCCAGGAAGCCACTGTGGATCCCGGGAGGTTGAGCAGCCAGGCGCGCGGCTCGCCGGCAAGGGCCATGGGGAACCAGTTGGCCATGATCTTGTCGTTGCCTCCGGCTTCGAGGACAGCTTCCTCGTACGCCAGCAGGAACGGCGTCGGGTCTGCCGCGTCGTCGTAACGCGGCGGCATCTCTGGCTTGAACTTGGTCGGCCACCGCACTCGGTGCAGGGCGGGGGCCAGAGCTTGGTACCCAGATGCCCCGCTTTCGACGTAGGTCGCGGAGGTGGATGGTGGGGCACCCACCATGGGAGCGAAGTACGGCGGCACGTGGCGCAGGTTGGTGGAGAGGAGCTCCTGTGCACCCCTACCTGGCGCGCCAAATGTCGGATGTGGGGTTCCGGCAAACCCTTAAGGTTCGAACACTGGGGTGCGCGCGAAGTCTTTCCCTCCTACCGATCTACGCCCTAACTCACTAAGATCTCGCGGACGAACTCGACGAACTCACAACACAGAAGGACACGAGGTTTATACTGGTTCGGGCCACCGTTGTGGTGTAATACCCTACTCAAGTGTGGTGGTGGTGGATTGCCTCTTGGGCTGATGATGAACAGTACAAGGGAAGAACAGCCTCCTGAGGTTGAGGTGTTCTTGTGAGTAGGCTCTCGATCGGGTTGGATCGAGCTCAGATCAGATGCCTCTACTATGGTGGCTAGCTCTACTTATATAGGCCCTGGTCCTCTTCCCAAATATCGAGCGGGAAGGGAGCCAACAATGGCGGGCAAATTTGAAGGGGGACAGCTAGTACAAGCTATCCTGACAAAAGCGGTCTCCGCCTGCGAAAAGCTCTGGTGGTGACGCTGCCTTGGGCTCCACGATGACCTCCGTCTTGCCGTCCTCCTGGTCTTGGTCTCGTTGCACCAATATAGCAACCTTTGCCTATTGCCTCGGAACTCTTCGCCTGCGCTGGCCTCCTTAGCACCAAAGAGGAAATAAGGACGCTGCGCGCTGGCGCCCGCCTGGTGTCGTTCGTCATGGCTCACGTCACGAGAGCCTTGTGAGGTTTGCCCCGCCTTGATATCTCCGCTCCTCGTGAGCCTGCCTGGCTAGGCCACTCCAGAGGAGGTCTTGCGTCGTCCGCCTCGCGAGGCTTGGACCCTCGCGAGGGTCTTGGATGCCTTGTTGATGAAGATGGGCCGTACGGCCTGCTGGCTTAGCCACGCCATGGGCCGCAGGCAGGCAAGTCTGGGGACCCCCGTTCCCAGAACGCCGACAGATAGAATGACATAATTAAAAATATGATGACTATGTGAACAGGATGAGATGATATAACTATATTATGTCTTCAGAAAATGGGTTGGCATGCCATAATTCAGATACATGCTGTCTATGTAAACATCATGGCATGATATAATTCAAATATATGATTTATATAATAAGGAAGTGAGCAGAGGGCAATCGCATATATGATGTGTCAACTAAGGAGATGGCATTCAATATCATGTATATGATGTAAAAACTAAGCATTGCAATACAACATATGCATGATATGAGTAATATAACCCTGCCAAGTTTGAGCATACACCTCAGGGGGATAATAGGACTGGTCATCTGCCTCTGAATCCTCCTCTAAAGAGCTATCTGTAACCAGCAAGATATCTGCTTCACCAGGTAGCATTGTCTGCTCTGAAGACCTTGTTTTCACTCCAGATTTCTCCATCACCAATTCAAATGGCTGATGCACAGGAAGAGCAGTTGAATATACAAACAATGTCGACAAAAGCAATGAGAAATACAAAAAAAGGACGGCATGATATAATTCACATATATGACGCTTGGCTAAACAGCATGGCATTGCATAATTCACATATATAATGCCTTGCAACCAGATAGCATTGCATAATTCACATATATAATGTCTTGCAACAAGATGACATTGCATAATTCACATATATGGTAAGTAGACACTAAAAGGTGGCATTCACACAAAGCATGTCTAAACTAAGCAAATGACATAGCAATGCAAGATACCATACGCACGATATGAGCAACATAACCCTGCCAAGTTATGCACCTCGGGGGGGATAGGACTGGTCATCTGTCTCTGAATCCTCCTCTGAGGAGCTATCTGTAACCAGCAAGACATGCGCTTCGTCAGATAGCATTGTCTGCTCTGAAGACCTTGTTTCCACTCCAGATTTTTCCATGACCGTGTCGAATGGCTGATGCACAGGAAGAGTAATTGAATGTACTAAAATTGTTGACGAATTTAACACGTAATAAAAAATGATGTCATGATATAATTCACATATAAGATGACTGGCTAACCAGGGTGGCATTACAAAATTCACATATATGATGCCTGGCTAAACAAGATGGCATTGCATGATTCACATATATGATAAAGAAACTAAACAGATGGCATTGACACAAAGCATGTCTAAACTAAGCAGATGACATCTTTGATGTATACAGTAAGAATGCAAGGCACCATATGCATGATATTACCAACATCAGCATGCCAAGTTAGAGCGAAGACCTCATGGGGTAAATAGGAGTGGTCTTCTGCTTCTGAATCCCCCTCAGAACAGTTATCTTCCTCTTGATTACGATCCGAAATGGGTGGAGGGGGGCTGCCTTTGCGCCCACCATGGAGCAACGTCTGCATGAAATTTTATTGCCACGCAAGGCTCGTCTCTTTTGCTCTACATGTTTAGTTCCATTGTGTACAATAACTGACATGCATAGGAATAAAACATAGTGAGATTATGTAAGGAGTGCATGCACAAATCCAGAGTGATGGTAGCAAACTGTGGATAGACCCAAAACAAATGACAGCAGGCAGATAATAGCTTTAGTTAAAAAATACAGATAATGGCTCCTTTAATGTTTGTTTGCACCCAACATGAAACTCATAGTAGACACCCGAGATTAACCAGATAGTAGACAGATAGTACTGATTGCTGCCCCAATATGTACCCCACAACCATTTAAAAACTCAAGTTTCAGCATAAGTTTGGACCTGAGTCGGAGTCTAATAGGTGAACACGACGATAAAGTAGCATGTCATCATATTAAGCGATGCATAACGTAAGCAAACACGGAAGAGTGCGACCTCTCTTGCGGACCCGTGTAGTCCTCAAGGTCATCTGCTCAGTTGATGATGGTAATGCAGTTGTCGTGGCTGCCGACGGCGGGGAAGAAGATCTGAGGCGGCGAAAGACAGTCTGGAGAGCGGATCCCTGCTGTGGTGAACCCTTCCGTCGTTGGAGTAGCTGAGCTGGGGTGGAACACAGCACCGCAGGAACAGGACAAACCACACAAGGTTTTCTTTGACACATATCTGTAACAGAAGTAATTGTGTAAGGGCTTGTTTGAATTTGAGGATTCTAACAATGCAGGGATAGGAAATAGACAGGAATAGGATAGGAATGCACGTGCAAAACAGAGAATTTAAAAACACAGGATTTCTGCCAATCTGGGTGTTTGGTTCACAAGAATTGGAAGATCACAGGATGCAAAGAAGCATGGTGAGATTAAGTCAAACCACAAGAAGTGTACAACCTCTTTGGCGAAGCCATGTCGATCTCAGCGTGATTGGGTTGGCCGGTGAGGATGCTCCGGCTGACTTGGCTGTCGGAGGAGGGGAAGAAGATCTTAGGCATCTGGAGATGGAGCCCGAGATACTGCTCCGCTGTGAGGGAGGGTTTCGTCGTTGGAGCAACTCCGGTGAGTTGTACAACGCCGAGGCTGAAGCTGGACAAGAGAGACAACGTTAACCTGAGTGGAATTCTAATAGCATCTCCAATAGATGACGTAAAATACATAACCACAAAGTGCTAGATGTATACATCAGCCGCTCATCTCTGAACTTAACTGTCGAAACTGAATTTAACTGTCGAAACTGAACTTGACTGTCGAAACTGAATTTTGTTGTCGAAACTGAATTTTACTATCGAAACTGAACGCACTAGAGGTGAGGCTACAAGTCAGTCGACTGACTTTTTCATCTCTGGTCAGTCGATTTTGCAGCCGTTGGATACGAAATCAAGGGCCTACAGTTCATCTTCAACCTCCACCCCCCTGAGCCGCCAGCCACCATCGGCCAAACAGTCGCCCCGCCCGCCCCGAAAACACTCCCCACCGCCGGTCCGCCGCCGCCCCAGCCATCCCTGTAGGTCCCCCCCGTGCCGAGCTTTTTCTCCGGCGATCCCCACGCCACCGCCCCACCACCGTCGGCAACCACCGCCCCCACCCTGAACCCTAAGATAGATAGTGGGGTAGCTCTCCGGCAAGCCCCCCTCCCTGCTGCAGCTGGTTCTTCCTTAACTCCGGCGAGCGCCCCCACCCCCTGAAAATCGACTGACCCAAAAGTCGATTCAGTCGACTGAAGTGTAGCTAAATTGGAGCAGCATCGCAAACAAGAGCAAGAGCGAGAGTAGCAGCGCGAGCAAGACCAAGAGCAGCAGCGTGAGCAAGAGCAAGAGCAAGAGTAGACCAGGCAGGGCACCGAGAGCAAGAGCACAACAGCAGCGCGAGCGAGAGCTAAAGCAGCAGCAGCTCCTACTGATGTGGACGTCGCCGCCGAGGGAGCGACGCCATGGAGGAAGTGGTCGGCGACGCCGCCGTGGATGGAGCCGCACCGTGTCGGCTCGGGACCGAGCGCCAGCAGCACCGTGAGATCGAATCAAGAAGAAAATGCGGCGATTATTGTACAACCTCTTTGGTGGCGCCGATTAGGCCGTAGCTTCATCCGAGGAAACGGTGATGATGATGCTCTTCCGGTGGTGCAGGTGAAGACGGCGGTGTGGTAATGGAGGTGGCGCGAAAGACGAGGGGAATGTCGGGGCAGGTCCTTGGAGGTGGAGGACGGGGTGGCTGAACCGGCGGGACGACCAGATCGACGACGGATCCTCATCCGGTACGGTGGATGAGGGACGTCGAGGTGTTGCTGTGGACGACGTCGTCGGGGAAGAGGCTCCGGCTGGGTGGTGGACGGAGGAGGGTGTGGGGCTTCGCGGGTTTTGCCGGCCTTGGTGTATGAATGGGTGGGCGGATGGGATGGGAGTGGGGAACCATGGCTTAGGGACGCGCTTGTCCGAAATGTGGGCTAAGTTACGGAAGTACCCCCACCGGTTTGAGGCGGTTCTTTCGGTTCAGGGGTATCACGGGCATTTCGCGTGTCGGGATTTCACAGGAGGTGGGAGTTTTCGCGCGCGTTGTAATTTTGGAATAGCAAGGCGCGGGTTGAGATGGAGGGAGTTGTCGGAGCACAACGAGACAAAGATATATCTTAAATATTTCGGGCTAACAAGGCGCGGGTTGAAGAGGCGGGAGTTTCGCAGCACGATAGACAGAGACGCTAGCTTGAAATTTCGGCATAACAAGGCGCGGCTTGAAATTTTGGGAGAACAAGCTTAACGTGTACCCAAAAAAAGACAATTTAGACTAGTATGATATACTACGTACAATGTGTTTAACACGCACAACACACACACAGACACCATTTAGACTAGTAAGGTACACGTGCATTGCACGCATGAGATTTGGCAACCAAATTATGAATAAATACCACATTATAGCATGTAAGCTTTGAGTCATATATGCATGATGTAGATGTTCGTTTAATTCTTATAGTTCATTTCATTCAAAATCATCTAGTTTTTATAAGAAAGCTAATCTATTTTAAGATTCATGGAATTGTGCGTTGTAAGGCATAAAGTAAAAACAAATCATGTAGAAAAACATTTGGGCAATTCTGATACGGAAGATTCTAGAACAAAGAAGAAGTGCTTGTGTTTTGAGGTTTGTGCATTATGCTTAAGTTCAACCATAGAGTCTTCTAGATTGTACATGTGGCAAAATCTGGTGGAATCTAGATGATATCCAACGGCCAGTAGTGCTCAAATTTGCCAGCTCTGCACCATCGGATTGGCCTCATCCAACGACCATCTTTCAAAGTTAAAGTTATCCGCACACTATATAAAAATATAAAATATAATATATATATAGGGGTATAGATATAGATATGTGATGCGAAAGCCACCCATCATCTCCAATTAGAATAGTGTGTCCATGCACGGATGCAATGTGGCCAAACGATGTCTGCCATCGGTATCTCAAATTCAAACCAATCTGACCTTGTTCAATGTGTATACATTGCAACATGCTCGTTTCCAAACCACACCGCGCAGATCTCCGTTATATTCATGCATGCATGGGTTTCAAACATCATGATCTCTTATTCAAATATTTGAATTCAACTTTACATTGATTATGACCTCACCTAGTCTTTTACACCCACACATTGGTCTTCTCTTTATAATTGTACCACTAACTTTCTCTCGTGCATGCATGCACACACACTACCAGTCGGCATTATCCATCGCACACATGCAATCTTTTTCTTCAGGTCGGTCTCCCATGAAGGCACACACACACACACATCCCCCTCTCCATCATATCGGGCATTCTTTATCTCTCACGTGCATGCGCAACGATCGATGTTCCTCTATGTGTGTGTGTGTGTATAGCTAGGTCTTTCATAGTTTTCCACATAAACCGATCAATCTATATATCTAGTGAGGTCTCACCCTCTTTCCCACGTCCACATCGATCAATCTATACCTCTCTATATAGGATTACATATATAGCTAATACACCCACATTAATTATATATCCAACGCGCCCCTCTCATCATCCATGCCTTCCGCTTCATCTCTCAGACGCGCGCACAATGGCGAAGACAGGGGGCAGCAAGGGACCTGCCCCCCCCCCCCAACATCACTATATATCGAGGCTAATATGAATGTGATCATTAGACAATTGCTGGTAAAAATGGTTTAAGTTGATGAATTGGCCCTCCTCGTAAAGGATTAGCAATGCTTGGCCCCCTAGCTCATGGGACATTTTTCATGGCTCCGCCACTGTGCGCAACAGCGCATGTTCTCGCCCCTCTCTCTAAATATCGATCTCGCAGTTGTGCACTCCTTCATAGTCTCCCTCCACTCGGCCCCTCGCACCATCTTCTAGCCCCCCACCGGATTTTGCCACATGTACAATCTAGCAGACTCCATGGTTGAACTTAAGCATGATGCACAAATCTCAAAACAACAGTGGTTCTCCTTTGTTCTAGAATCTTCCGTATCATAACTGCCCAAACTTTTTTTCTAGTTGAATTGCCATTATTTGTTTTTACTTTATGCTTTACAACGCACAATTCCATGAATCATAAAATAAATTAAGGGCTTCTTTGATTCAAAGGATTCTCGAAGGAATTTTGGAGGATTCTAATCCTTAGGAATTTTTCCTATCTTGGTTGTTTGATTCGTAGGATTGTAAACCATAGGAATTATCCCATATGATTCATTTGCACTAGATTTCATAGGAAACATCCCATCCACTCAAACCTCTTTGAAAGAATTCTGCGTTTTTTCTATGCACAATCAAACACTCGTACCATCCTGTAGGATTCAAGACGACATTCCACTCTAATCCCGTGTTCTTCCTATTCCCGCGTTTTGGAAATCCTATGAATCAAAGAGGCCCTAGGTTTTTTATATAAACTAATTGATTTTGAATGAGATGAACTATAAGAATTAAACAAAGGTCTACATCAGGCATATATGACTCAGAGCTTACATGCTACAGTGTGGTATTTATTCATAATTTGGTTGCAAAATCTGACGTGTGCAATGCACGTGTACCTTACTAGTACTTCGAGTATGTGCAAAACACAATGGCACGCTACACAGTGTCTCTCTTACAGTTCATGAAGCCACGTGGCACATGTGGAGGCATTGTCGCGACATCCTTGTGTGGATTGATCACAATGACGTGCTGCTGGTTCCAGAAGAATGTACTCGTCCTCCCTGAGCCGCACTGGCGGTACATGCACGAAGCGAAGATGTGCACGCACGCCACACACGCACCCATTCCCTCGCACACACACGCGGGTACACGGGCGGACGCAATTTTGTACCAAGATCCACCCCATGTGATAATTTGACGCGTGTAAAGTCCTTCACTTCATTGATGGTCAATTAATACAGCGCATGCAAATTGAGTGGACGTGAGGGCGGAAGAAAGACATTACTACTCCACTACGCGCATGCGAGTAGTTAAATCATGGGTTGCTAGTAGTACTTCCATTGGTCTCCTTCATATTTTGTGCCAATTTTTGATAGTAACATAATATTTACGCATCTGAGCAGTGTAGTCTACTTGAAATTTATGTTCCACTAAACTCATCGGGAGCCGTTTCGGGCCTCGAAACCAGAAACTATCAATTAATCTTTACCTTGTTCCCATCACATTCGAAAGTACTAGTGCTACAATTAAGTGCAAGCCTGCTCACACCTACCAGTACGTACCAAACCTGAACGTGTTCCCACTATGCAGGTTTTAGTACTAGTGCTAGTACTTAGGTTATAAAAAAGGGAACTACCTAACCGAAAATTACTCTACCTTCCTCATAAGTCCTCCTTCTTCGTCCGTCCTTGCCATGGCCGGTGTGCAGAGCTCTAGGTCGAGAACTACTCGTAACAAGGGAGCGGCAACCAAGGCTGCGGAAAAAAGAGAGGGCTCGCCGCCACGCAGAGACCTCGAAAGATCTCTCACGGGCAGGCGATGGCTCCCAGGAGCGCCCTAGACGCGGAGGCGAACATGCCGAGCTGGCGGCGCTGGAGTCGTTATCCCTCGACGGCATGCCTGATCAGCTCAATAAGCACCTCAATAAGCAGAAGGAGTTCATCCACGGCTTGGTGGAGCTGCTGAAGGAGAGCCTCGACGATATGCCCGTTGAGCTCAATGAGCAGGGGGAGTTGACCGCCGGCTTGGTGATGTTGCTGAAGAAGAGCATTGCCTCGGAGAAGAAGGCGACCGGCAAAATCCTGCAACTTCAGGAGGACAAGGCAAAGCTCTGCCACGAGCTCGACCTGCTGAAGGAGGAGAACGCCGGCTGGAAGAAGCTACATGAGAATAGTAGTTCCTCGATGAAGATGTTGCAGGCCCTCGTCATGGAACAGAAGGAGGAGTTGGCGAAGCTCCGCATCGAGCACCCGGCTGCTGTCAAGGTACGTAATGCGGCCGTGGAACAGATGATGAAGGCTCGCGTCGAGAAATCCCACGTCATGGACACAATGATGAAGATGGCGGAGGAGACGTGCAAGGAGATGGAGGTCGTGGAGGCGATGAAGAAGCAGTTACGACTCTGCGGCCAGCAACCTTTCATGTAGTGAGAGCAGCGCCCCAGACTTGTGTGTGCGTCTTCCTTCTTTTTTGGGGTGATAATCCTCCTTCTTCTTTTGCTCCTGTGTTTCTTATTTTGCTTCGGGTGTTTCGCCACACGTGTCACCTTCTCTGCGAGGCATGTATAGAACAGTGCTAAAAATGAGATGACTAGCAAATTAGATCATTCTTTATCGCCAATAGAACAATGCCTCTTGCTAGTAATATATAATAAGAGTAGAGAGTAGAGGATATGGCACTGGGCTGCCGTGTTTCGTGCTCCTCCGTCGTACTCCAGTGGAAAACTTGAGTATACCGCATGCTTCTTTGCTCCTCCTCAGGTCGTCGACACATTTATACGAGCAGTCAAATCACAAGGCCCCGCCTTCCAGCAGTAATGAGCCGTCAAATCACAAAGGCCCTCGCCTCTCGTGAAAAGGACCAAGCTAGACTGCCCCGCCCTCTAGCCTTAGTATCGATGGATTGCGCCATGGAGCAAAACTATGCACTATGAAGGTACTAGTAACATAGACTAGTAACTGGTCTATGTTACTCTCCACTATGACCAGCCAAAGTCAAGGCGCGGATACCAACGAGGGCCTGGTTGTGTCTATACTTGGACAACTCACCCGACTGCATGCGCACCAGGCAGACGAAACTTGTGTCGTGTTGGTGCCGTGTGCAGCCCGCACATTAACCAAAACCTCGTGCCTCCATCTTAGCCTCCACGTTTAAAACATCTCAATCTCAAGGCCAAGGAGCAACGTGAAACCTATGATAGAGCCAATCGGATGGTTGAGAACACTACAATTCATAGCTACAGATGCGTGTGTGAGAGAGGACGAGTGCGTGCGTGCACCTATTCTCAGAGTACAACTGTATGTGGGTGGCATCGACCTAGGGAGCTGTTATGGTGCGTGCGAGAAGTCCCGAGAGATAGGTGTAATGCGTTTGAAAAAAAGACTAGTCTATAGCTCGCCACGAGGCTATTCCTATCGAACGCCAAGCGTAAGATATGTATCCGACGGTGCCAGTTTTTGCACGTACATAGCAGTAGAAAAAGAACTAGTACCATGGCATATGCTACACCACGGCCGAGAAAACATGCCGACGTTACGCCATCCGGGAATAGTGCCGCACTTCGAAACTAGAACCGTCAATAAATTTTGAGCGTGTCTCGTCACATTCCAAATTACTACTACTGCCACGCTATATTTAATTGCAAACCTGTTCACACCGATCACAACCTAAACGGTTTCCCACTTAGGAGCGTATTAGTAGTACTCGGTTATAAATACTACTATGCTAAGATGACTGCACATTCCTCCTCAACTCCTCATCCACAAAAAACAATCAAGCCATAACCAGCGTGAGTTCTGGGTCGAGAGATTTCCACCAGGGAGAGGTGAGCATGGAAGAGGAAGCATGAGAGATGTCCCGCCTCGCCAGGAAAGCAGCCGACATGTCCAGCCGCGCAGAAGTAGCAGCACAGAGGTCCAGCCGCGCCATCAATGTAGCAGACTGGTCCGGCCACGCCGCGGAAGCAGCAGAGATGTCCCGCCGTGCCGCCGAAGCAGCAGGGAGGTCCCGCCGCGCCGCGGCGGCCTGGGAAAATTTCTCGCGGGCAGGCGAGGACTCTTACAGGCGCATGCATGCGATAGTCCATAGCCAGATGGATCAGATCTCCGACTGGGCGAGGATGCAGGACAAGGCTACCGGCATCATCCGGCAACTGGGGGAGGGCAATGCGAAGCTCCGGGGCGAGCGCGACTTGCTGAGGGCGAAGATCGCCGGAAGGGCGAAGCAGGAGGAGGAGACCGCTGTCGTGTTCCAGAGGACGGGCGTCATCATCAAGAAACTTATGGACGAGAATGCCATGCTCTGCATCAAGTGCAACAGGCTGGTGGAAGAATCCATGGATGCTGCCAAGCAACGTATTAAGGACATGAAACTGATGAAAGAGATCATTGCTCGCCGCGAGAACTAGTCTCCGCGACCTGCAGCGCATAAAGAAAGTAGAGATCAGCGAGCCAGATCGTTGTATGCGTCTTCCTTCTTCTTCTGCCCTTGTGTATTTCCGGTGTAGCCGCATGTGGCTTTTTTAATTATCTTCCTAATTATGTAAGACAATTATTATCCACTCTCGTCGTCCTTATATATATTCATCAGTCTTGCTATAAGTCGCAGTAGATGCTATATAGGTCCGTCGGATCTTACATCAAGATCCGTGCAAAATTTTCTTTTCAGACTTTCTTTTTTCTCTCTTAAATCTCAGTCGAGTGAGACATTGCCATGCCATTAAACAGAGGCTCGGGCGCCATTAATGGAGACCTTGGGAGAGAGGTGGACGACAGATGGAGGTCAAAGGGCTCTCCTCCCGATAAGCACGCGCAGGGGTCTGATCACACGCCTCCCGTACTCAAATAGCTACCCTGCACGGTGCCTCCTAGCTAATAAAAAAAGGGGACGCGTGGCGGCACGTAAATGGTAAATAGAACGTCCATGGTTTCAATAATACTTGTGTTTCCGATTGTAACGTGACAACACTTGTTCCAAAATGACTTTGTTGATTGTTAATGTGTGCGCCTTCGCAAACCGGACAGCAAAATTACCACATCATGTTGGTGCCATGTCATGGCACCAAGCCAAGTTTCATGATTTTCATGCGTGTTTTGGATTTATAGGAATTAAAAAACCAAGTTTCTCAATGTTTCCAGCCGAGCCATGATGCCCAGATGTTTGAATTTCATTCCCATTTCTGGCATGGGACCTAGAAATTTACCCGAGGACACACATGTGATTTTTCAACCAGCTTTGGTGCACTGGAGCATGTGCTTGTATTTAAAATTTGAATTATGCACACAAAGGTGACACGTTCCCTCTCAGAACCACGAGCCTTCTTGAGAGAAGCTCCGGGTTGCAAGAAACTTATACCAAAACTTGTTCCTATTCTGCAATTTTTTTACCACAGCATGGTAGTACCATGACATGACACCATGCCAAGTTTCATGATTTTCAGGCGTGTTTTGGATTTACAAGAATTTTAAAACCAAGCTTCTCAATCTTCTCGGCCGAACCACGATGCCCAGATGTTTGAATTTCATTCCCATTTTTGCATGGGACCTAGAAATTCACCCGAGGACACACATGTGATTTTTCAGTCAACTTTGGTGCACGAGAGCATGTGCTTGTAGTTCAAATTTGAATTATGCACATTAAATGACCAGAAACTCAATTAATGTATAAAAAGGCCAAACGAACCCGGAATAATTCCAAAATTTAACAGGGCACTCATATAGTTCTATGTTGCCTCTGTAAAGAAAATCTGGCGGGAGGCGGCGTATATTGTTTCGCACACAAAGGTATAAAGAAATAAATAAATTAGCCCTATTTAATTCTTAGGTTCTTATTATTTATGCCACTAGTTGTGTATCACTACTCAGTTTTTCCATTAGAAGTTACAACTACTCAAAAAATGCCATCGATCCGTGAGATGCCTGCTCAAAAATGCAATTAGATATCTAAAAAATGCCATCGTTAAGTTAGATGTTTGCTCAGAAATGCCATTAGACATTGTTATTTTCACGTCAAACCCCGTTGACCATGTTACATGACAAAAATAAGCCGATTGTCACAATGATAAGTTAATGGTGTCCAGCACAACACACCCCTCAAATAAAACTAAGCACCCTGGAATTCTTTCACAAAACTAAGCACCCTGAAATTCTTTGACAACTAAACTGCTGGCTATATGATGTTGGCCATATATATTGTACGTAGATAATGTCAAGAAACGAGTGGTAGTACTATACCAACTAAAAGATGAAATGTACGAAATAAAACGAGAAGAAACATAACATAGTTCTGCTGGGGGCTCAGCACAACACACCCCTCAAATAAAACTAAGCACACCCGAAATTAAACTAAGCAACTAATCCGGTAGACACTACATTAGAACCACCATGAGCAATGACACTGCCACCTTACTCGGAGTCCTCGTCCACGTCCTCGACTTCGTCCTTGTCCCTCTTCCTCTTGGGCGATACTTCTTTGCTTGAACCGCACACTTGCCTCTTGCTCTTCATCCAACCCTTGTAGATATTGAAACAAAGGTAGCCATCCATTGTAGCCTAGTGGATGTGGTCTATATCTAGTACATTCCACTACCATGCATGACGATGAAACGTGTACGGAGGTTTCTCTAGTTTACCGTATGAAGGATGAACCATGGCTCCTGCCAGGGTCAACATTGAAGGCTGATCAAGGGAGGGCACCAGCCCTTCCTTCTGGAGGTTGAAGGGGTCGCCTACAACGAGGCCTATCCAACCCAGGATTTCCTTGTCGTTCCTAAAGTCTACAGTAACGAATTTGACTCGGCCGCCCTTGAGGAAGTTCTTAAATTCCTCGCACTCAACGTCGGCATGGCATATGTGGTAGACCAAGCATAAGTCATGCACGCAAACCTGGATCACAGCGGGCTTCTTCTTCTCTGCCTCCTTTAGTTTCTTCTCGCTTCCCAGGACTGTGGTGTACTCAACATCTAGCCTAGCGACCCACTCATCATTTGAGTTTTCGAACATGCGTTTGAAGCGAGCAAGGGCATTCTTTCACCGTTGCGGAAGAACGGGTGTAGAAGACGTCGAACTCATCGCAGGTGATGGTTCTAACCTTGTACTCACCGCCGATCATGGAGATTTGGGACGCCATGGATTTGGGAGGAGGGTTAGGATTAGTCGAACTGCCGTA